>NC_056467.1:13399441-13699441 GCF_008729295.1 Plectropomus leopardus | reverse complement strand
TAGAGACTTTATTTATCAGATCAGGGTGGTGGCTGACTAGGTTCGAATATAATTTAAACTTTAGTTTATATATCATGATCATATATCATGACCATTTGACCAATTACTTGAGCTTCATAGCCCTCCCTCCTCAATAAAATACATAAATAATCTTGTTTCACAATTTATGGCCATGGCAAATGGTGTGATTTGGAGTTTTGGTGGGTTTTTTTTAATTTAAAACATGCTTTTCAAACCTGCTTGCAGGTGGATAATTCCCTCCCCTTAATTTCTTTTTTATTTGTTTTCTCAGACACATGGGCAGAGGAACCAAGCAGCTCTCTGCGGCCTTTAAAAAGAAATTCGCAGATGAAGTACCTAAGCTGCTCCCTTCGTCTCAACAACAACAACATCACTGACATTCATGACCTCCAGAGGACTGTTAACCACTTCCTGGCTGAGCCGTCACAGCTCGCCTGGCTGGACCTTTCCTTCAACAAAATCTCGCACATAGATCAAGTAAGCTTCCTCTCTTCACAGCTTGCTCACATGTTTGCTTTCACAGTGGCTTAGCTGTCTTTCTCTCACAGTACACCATGTGTCTATGTATGTGCATGTGTTCCAGGTTTTGTGCGAGCTGCGTGAACTGCGTGTGTTATATCTACACGGCAACAGCATTTTTATTCTGTCAGAGGTGGACAAGCTGGGCATGCTACCACATCTCCACACCATCACTCTACACGGCAATGTCATAGAAACCAACAAGGCTTACAGGTGGAAACTTTCATTCAAATGTACCCCAAACACAACCACACACATTCGGTTTAGCTGAAGAATGCTTACTGCTTGGCCATTATTTGGTGATTCTTTAGAAAAGCTGAATGTGAATATGCATAGCAACAATAAGCACCACACAACTTCTGGTAGTTTGCCAAGTACAGAACACAACTAAATACAAAGTCAGCACTTCATAGTGTCATGAACATCTTATGTGCAGAGTGAAAGTTCACTCTTATGCTACAAGAGTGCAATTAAATTGTGAGTGTGTCTCTGTGTGACCCAAATGCTTGGCAAGCACGTAGGTGCATAACTTCATAACAGGTGCTGAAAATCAGAGCAAGCTCGTATTTCAGTACATATCCCACTCTGCTTAGCAACACAGAGTTACAGGCACAAACACATACAGAGGGGCTGCAGGTTGAAAGTCTATTCCAATTAACTGTTTTCTCATAAACAGTGCATCTTTTTGATTGAACTGTATTTAGTATAGCATATGTGTATCACCAGTAAAGTGAAGATAAGGTCTACTTTCAAAAATCTCATACATGTTCACACACAAACTGAATCAAAACTATTTAGTGCACATGCATGATAGTGTGTTTGTTTGCATGTAGGAATCGTGTGATTTCTGCTCTGCCTCGATTAAAGACGATGGACTTCAGTGCCGTGACCAACCAGGAGCGAGTCATGGCGAAGATTTGGCATCACAGCAACAACCGCAGCAGAAGCGGCAAGGAGACTCTTCAGTGACAACTCGCAGGTCTTCATCACGATGTTGAAATGATAGTTTCACCAAATATCCTGTGCTCCACGACCACTACTGGAAAACCTCTACAACTTTAAATATGTTGCATGTTTCTCTGTATACCTGTGGTGAAATGTATGTAATGTTTGTAATGTTTGTGTTTTTTTTTTGGTTGATTTTTATCTTCTGAAATGAAGAGTTTATTATTAGATAGTCCAAAAAGATTTAATCACTTGTGCAAATGCTCTGATATTTCTGGGTGTGGGTTGTGTAGTATTTGAATACTGTTTTATGGATTATTTTGTTACACAAAAGTGGTGTACGTTTTATTAATGTTCATTAATGTATTTCTTCCCAGATATGAGCATGTGGATGTTAAGACTAATTTAATAACACTGGTTATGTTGAAAATCTTTAATGAATGAATTAAACCAAAAAAACAAACAAAAAACCTTTAAACTTTTTGGTACTAGCCTAAGATATTACAAACATATTTCAGGTAGTATAACACATTTGAGTAACAAACAAAACAGAAAAAAAATGCCAAGAACCCATTGCAAAAAGCTCAAATCAATTGCGTGGTTGAAGTAATCACAGCCTTGCAGATCATCCCTTTAGAGACTTTAGAGCGACTCACCATGCTCCCTGCACACGCATACAGTCATGTGCTCTCATCTGAAGAGCAAATTAACATTTAAAAAACACAAATAAATAATCACAAAAAGGTCTCGGATAATTTTTTCTGCTGTGGTACACAGATTGTTAGCGCTCTCCCCACACTGCTACAATGGTTAGTTTCTGATTAATATGAACAACTCAATCATATTACAATCCGCAGCAAAAAGCTTTGTTTAAAAGCCAACAAACGCAGGCCTTAAAAGTGTTCTTGTGTTTCATAAAAACATTTGTTAATCACCACAAGATATTGAGCCAATCCTGACCAATGAACTCTCTACAAAAAGAGGAACTTCATACAATCCCTCATCTGTTTTTATAATCAATCAGAAAATTCTGTACAAAGGCGGCATGAATACACATCCGTCCCCACACCCTCCACACACCCATCCCCTTCATCTCTGTATGCCTTCACTGCTATTAAATATGCAAAGTTCTGGGATTTGATTTGAAGAAGAGCATTTAGTGCTAGAAAACTGCAGAGGACACATTACTGTCTGTAAACGTGAGAGCTCATGCCCCAAGAAACCTCCATCTCCCCACTCCTCTGTGACATTAGTCGGCCCAATAGCACCCCTCACTTGTGTTTGCTTCCTCACCCACCAGAGGACACCATCCGTGGACATTCATGATTTTGCTTCAGCCAAAATACCAGATTACTCACCTGAAAACAAGTAACCAACCAAACCTGTTTCACTGTCGGTTTTAAACATTTTTACAGTGAAATGTTGGTAAAATTGACTCAAGTCAGGCTGTTTTTTTTAGTCCATGTTTAGATTTTAGTCAGACATGGTTCCTTGGTGCACTGTGACACCATATTACTGTGGGATGTTTGATGCCAAAATCTAATATTCTAAATTATGATATATCAACCTTAAGAGAAAACAGCTCATTTTTCTGACACCATTTTCTATATTTCCCCACTCAGGACAAGAGTTGAAGTTAAAGACAAGAAGTGCAAACTTTAAGCCATGTTGCAAGTTTTCATCCTGATACATAGCTACTCAACCACTGCACTTATTACCTACTTTTCTGATAATTTCATTCTTTCATGCCACAGATATTCCTTATTTCTTTTGTTCCAGTGGAGATTGTATTAAGTACTATATACACCATCGTGCATAAAAATCCTACAGCTCTGGCCCAGGTGAACACTACATTTTCCATGTCTTTAGATAACAGTCTGGAGTGTGGGGTGCTTGTCTGAGTTCACAAGCTGGGGAAACTAACTGAATAAAAACACTGAGATGACCCTGAAACTGTTAAAAAAAATAATTACAGCAATTACCAAGAAGGATGAATGATGGTTTTTCAACAGCTGGTTATGACAAAGTCTGTGATTCACACCTTACATAAAGAGCAGATCTTGCTGTAAATATGAGAGCACACCCCAGTAAACCATCTTCATAGCCCATGCTGACAATTTGTCACTGACCCATAATTTAGTACATTAAAGGACAGTCATAGGGTGCAATCCTACATCCTCTCTGTCTTTATAGCAGTTAAAGGCATAGCTAAGAAGTACAAAGATCAAGATGCTTTAATAAAGGGTGGGCTGGAGGGTGAGGATGCAGAAGTGACACAGAGAGAATGGGATGGGAGGAACAATATGCTGGCCAGGGTCGCAGAATCAGGGGATGGCAAATTGGACCACCAGTTCTTCTTTAGCATCCACTTTGATTTGAGAGATTGCACTGTAAGCGTAAGCTGCTATTTTGGACACCTGCAAAGAAAAAGGAAGACAAAGTTTAGATTAATTTACTCTAAGTAAAACAACACTAGTCCACTGTGTGTGATCTCTTTATTAGGTGGACAAAAAAGTTACAACAGCTAAGCATAAATATCTTTCAGGTCTATTTTTAGCCAGATATTTAGTCCAACCCCTCCTCACTGATATACCACAAAGCTACACATGTTGCATACTGTTTCCAACTATCTCTGATGTTAAATGTAGACAAAAAGGAAACACAACATGACAAGAAGCAATGTGGGTGCAGGAAACACATGCCAACATATCTTTAATGTGTGCTGGTGTATGTTTACCTGCTGAACATCTGAGTATGGCACCAGGTCACTTGCAAGCACTTGGTGGGGCTGGCTGGTGAGGGAGGGAAGAGCGAGGGCTTTCTTCTGCGGCAGACTGTTGCTCAACACAGCCAGCTTTGTACTGAAACACATAAAACAAAACACAAGCTTACTGGCTCAGTTATTACTTAAGATGCAACTTAGAGTTTAAGTCTAAACCTCAGTTCATCACCTTGACTCTCTAACCTGATTGTTGTGTCCTGAGGATGTGCAGTGTAATCTGCACCTGTGTTTTAGCCTAAACATAGCTGCTGTGTTTGGTAGACATCCAGCCACACTGGTGTAGTTTTAGATAAAGTCTGAGGCAAAAGGCCAGCAATGTTGCAATTTCAAGATGTTGGGTTGGAATTTTTAAACACTGTTTACAGTTTCATTCTTCCCACATTCATCTTAGGAAATAACAACCGTAGGTGTCCAAACCAATAAGTGCATGCCTTAGGATATGCAGCTGGCTCACTTTTCTTTCCCATAAGCAATGAATTAGTAAAATACAACCCCATAATCCAACAAAATAAAGCTCCTCACAGTGTGCCAGGGTACCTGCAGATCCTTAAAAAGTATTGAAAGGCACTGAATTGATTCAGCTAGGAATAAGGTTTCAATCAGTTTGTCAAAAGTCTTACGAATGCTCTGATAGGGGAAGTAGGATTACGTGAATATTATTTTTTCTGAAGTTACATTGTAGAATCGTGTAATAATTGCTAAAATCAGTTTTAAAATGACTGAATGCTTCTTGCATTAATGCCATGCAGATCAGAATAGCAGAACCATCACCACTCGTTTTCTCCTTTTCTGAGATGCTCAGAGCAGAGGATCCACTGTCTGATAGTTAACTGTCACTGGACAACAAAGAGGAGAGCAAATTCAACGACAATTTGGCAATTTTACTTTTCACAGTGGTAAGGCTGAAACACGTAGAAGGCAATGCTTAGTGTATTTTATGCAAAAAGTTTTCAAACTCGGCATGATGGGAAATCAGGGCAGTGGAATCATGCAGAGTGAGAAACACAACATTGCCAAGAAAACCCGACAACAAACATCAGGTTCTTAAAATAGCATTTAGGCAAAATTGTACCTTACCCTAAGTAACTGATGTCTGATCACGTGTTTTTTCACCTCTGGTTGTTGTTAAATTGGTCTTAAATTTGATGCCTTGCCTTTTGCCTGGAACACGATGCATGCATGAGCAGCGCATGACGGCAACCTCGCTGAACTGCAGCATGTGTAATGCTTGTGGTGTTCAGCCTGACAGTGTTGTGGCTGTAGGGCTGCCTGCTGCTGTGAGTACTGTATTTCAACATTAAGAAGCACAAATTCTACTCATTTATGAAGTCTTGCAAGCTCCTGCAATGTCAACAAAACAGTCTTGTAAATGTTTCACATTACAATGCCTTGTGTCAACAGCTGATGGGATTCTGTCAACAGAGAGGTTGTCAGATGATTACAATTTTGAAACAGCATCAGGAAATTTGCCTTGCCTTAAACTCTAAGCAACCTTGTGTACATGCAGTACATACAGCACAAAATTAAGCTCCACATTTTATAAACGTATACATTTTATCATTATGGCTCAGACATGTGACATCCATGCTGTCCTGATGGTTTATTGGCTATCTTTATGTATGATTCAGCAGGTTAATGATAACCATCTTCAGGTGTGTCCAATACAGATCCAAACTCTTCCCCAGATAAGGAAATTAAATATAAAGCTGCAGCAAGTGCTCGCCCACACACCTGTATTGTCGAGCTTTGTCCATGTATTCATGCTGCTCCATCATGACAGAGTCAGCTGCTGAGACATCAATGATGTTCCTGACAGAGAGGAAATAACAGCAGGTTTATTAAATAAAGGCATGAATACCTGCTTAAGAGTCAGGACACGCATGCTGAATGTGGTTCATCTATGGCAGCATGAAGCAGTGTCTTACTGTGCAGTCTTGGTGAGGATGGATGTCAGGAGGGCCTGTTCATCTGTCCGCGCTGAGGGGACACTGGTAGTGATCCAGTCAGTCCCATTTGGGGGTTTACTGACAGGGTTTGGGTGGGGGATCAGCGGCTTACGTTCATCAGGGTCCTAAAACAGGTCGATCAGAATATCAATAAACAATAAAGAAGCTTTCAAGTCATGACATCTTAACAAGTTGTTGTTGTGTCATAATTAAATAAAGCAGGTATAAGTGCAAAACCACAAACCTTACCAACTATTTGTTTTATCCAGCATGATATAAAACATGACAACATGATTAAGCTTATGAGATGCAAAAACAAGTAATCTGTGATACATTAAAAGTCACTCCTCCATTAGATATTCAGCACTTTATCACTGTATTTTGTGTGGCAACATTGTAGCAATACACCAATACAAAGTATCAGTTTATTTATTATATAAATTATTATTGCAAATACAAGTTCCACTTTTGTAAATACTAAAAACAGATTTTTTTAATCCACTAGATACATTTTACTGAGATATAAATGACTGAAGTGACACGAACAAACTGGAAACTTTGTCTTATTAAATAAAACAGATGTTTACAAAGTTTTCCTTTAGGGAACACAATTTGCAGTTGACAAAAAGGTAATAAAATGCAATTTATCAAAATACATGTTATTGCAAAACTATGCATATCGCAAATCATTCAAAATTGCAATGATACTGTTTCATGATTTGGGTATTGTGACAATATCGTGGGGCCTCTCTATTAGATACACAAGGTACAATATGAACTTTAGATATAGCGATACAAGCTTGAGGTCTCAGCTCAACAACCATATCACTGCATTTGTCACATCAGTTATGGTAAAACATATTGATACTTTTTACCCTTTATCCGTCTCTACCCTAAACCCAGGTTGGCCATCTTTACACCCACAATGAAGCATTAAGGAAGCATAAACATAAAAAGTCCTCGCTGATTTGAACAAAAAGCTCGAATTTGATTGCCCTTATCTGATGGTTATCTTAAAAACGAGACACTCGTTAAATATCCAATACACATTATTAGGAAATAACACTAACAGAGAGGTTAGATAAGCATTTCTTCTGTTATCTTATGCTACTTTGAGATTAGATCACCCGCATATGAGGAGAGATACTCTGCAAAGGCAGAACAGACTTGTTTCCGTAAACTAAAAATAGCTAAGGTCATATGACATAAAACGCATCAAGACCATGGCATGTAGAATAACAACCACTTGTGTTATTGGTGGATCTGCATACGTTTAAGTTGAATATTGAGTGCTTTACTAGTAACTTTGAGGTATATTTATATATAGATTGCTTTACAATAAACTGGTTTCAGGAAATCACGTAAACGTAACGTTAGCTAGGTAAGACATGACATCCTAATAATCGTCAAAGTGAATGTAAATAAGTTTCTATATGTACGGTTTTCTTCTAAACATGAGCTTTCAGATCTGTACAGTTTATATTAACAATTTTCGCTTTTCATCTGTAAGCCAACTTCACAGCTGCCTTGGCTCAGGCCTTTCCTGAGGGCTTTAACTAGCGAGCTAAAGTTGCTTTTCTGGTGTCATGTCACTTCAACCATTAAAAAAGGCCCATTTGGGAGTTTCGTTACACATTATTGAAATGCATTCAATGTATTTAACACCGCATACAAACACAATGGCATCGCTTTCTTTGTATCTTAATAAAAATATGACATTTATCGGGCCAGTTTTAGCCAGTTAGCCGCTAACTACCTGCTCTGTGGTCTCGTTCTCGCTGCTGTAACAGCAACCCATGTCAGCGTCCGAGGGGCCAAACTACACAACCCCGGCTTCCCTGTTCTCCGTCAGAAACGAGCCGTGTTGGTCTTCTCCGACAAACATAAAACTTTCCTCCGACTTAGTTTTACTTTAGCTTCATCTAATGGTAGGAAGCTACTGTCAACAGCAGCTCCTCGGACGAGCTATCACATGACAGCGACTCTGGTGCAACAACACAACGGCCACTTCCGGTAAATGAGAGGAAGCTGTGGGCTCCGTCACGTGACAAGGGGGAGATTTTTCCAACCTGAGTTAAATATCAAAATGTGAGCTGGGACAAACATAGAAAAATATCAAATTAGATCAAAGTCACAGGCTACAATTAAATTTAAGAATAATTCAAAGTTACTGTGTGTTGTTTTTCTTTTCAACCATTTTTTCCAACTCTTTTTATTCGGGTTTTTCAAAATTAACATACAACTGGAAAAGGCATGGAGTGAAAATAGGATTTTATACCAATGTATAGAAAGGTATACATATATACATATATATATACACATATTTTTCCAACCCTATAATGGCTAAACATGTATGACAACTTACCCTAAAGGGTAAGTTGTCATACATGTTTAGCCATATAAAACAAGTTTACAAAATATATTTTTCACAGATAATCTTATGGGGGGAAAAAGAACTAAAAAGAATAAAGAGGAAAGAAATACAATTTTTAAAAAACAGAGCGAAAAGAAATATATATATAGCCTACACACATACTTACTTACATACATAAAAAAGTATAAACAATATTGTTCTTAAAGTATTACACTATTTTTATTTGTAAAAGCAAAACAAATATAGCACTTACAAATGTTAACTGTCACCTTTTGTTTTTCTTTCAGGCTACTGTAACTATAAAATCACTGCTCAAGAAGTAGTAGACCTAAAGCATAAAAAAATGGAAGTGAAAACACAAATGAAAAATAAGCTAAATAAATATTTAAAGGGAAATTGGGTGGTATGGGGGGCACTCGCTAGGGAGTAAATGAAATGAACTGGTTACAGAGGCACCAGCATACCTACAGATCAGGTTACGAAGGACAAATTATAGATTTATTAAGCAGAACAGAGTTTTGAAGTCACAGGTTGCATGTTAATGATTTTGATTATTTGAGGCAGGGGCTTTTTAAAACCAGATTTGTGATGTGTGTTATGCTTTTGCAGTGCATAATTCTAAATTGTCAAAACAAACTAACCAAAATATTATTTCAACATAGGAGTATGGCTCTAGGCATGTAATGACACTGCCATGTATAATCTGCTTTGTGCACTGTACTCAATGGAAAATTTAGACATGACAGGATACATACCTCTGGGGCCCTCAAACAGGGCAATTTAGCTACGCTTGTTGAGTTTTATTGACACGTTAACCTGCAAATATTTATATTGGTCTTACTCTGTCTATAATCCATATTTCAATTCTCAAGTCAATGCTTTTCTCTCTATTTTCTATCAAATAGAGAGGCAATTTAGTGAAATGCAAACATTGCAAATATTGAATCAAGTCTGAGCTGTCTTTAAGATGATATCACTTCTACTACTGAGTAAAATCAAGCAGCAGGAGAAGGGAACAGGATGAGGCATGTTGGTGCTCATGTGGCAAGTCTCCCTGGAGACACATGAAAGGGTCTCTGACACCCTCTGGCTGAGTTTGATGACACAGTAACACACACAATGTTCTTAAACACACAACAATTATTTTATTTCACAATACTGACGGGCAGCTAATTATTTTCAAAGCATTTCATACCCCAAAACAGCTTTCTGTTTTCAGAAACTGTAAAATCTGACAAGTTGATTTTACTTGATTTAAAAATCAAGGAAACAAATTGCCTTCAAAAGTGTAAGTTAAATTTAACTATTTATCTCAATTTACGTGGACTTTTTGTCTGATTAAGTTTAATTGTTATATTTCCTTATTTTGGTGAATTTGTTGCAACTTAAAAATGACAAGTTTAATTAAATCAAACTTTCTAAGTTTTAGTAACTTCAGTAAACCAGGCTGACTGTGCTTTATACCTGTATTCTGCTGGTTGCATAGTCAGTCATACTAGTAGCCTTTATTTTTAAAAATGTTAAGAAAACAGCTTGCAGATCTCCTAACTTAATTTGCAAAATCATCCTTGCAATGATCAAAGTTAAGTTAGACTATCTTGGTTTACTGAAGTTGCTAACAGTTTAAAAGAACAAGGTATTCCACTTTTCATTTTTAAGTTGGGCTAAATTTCGAGTAAACTTGACGCTTACATATAAAATGAATATAAATTTAGATTTATAATTGTATTTACTTTCCTTTTTCAATGTAATCGGTTTCCAAAATTATTTTTAGTAAAATAAACTTGTCATATTTTAAAGTGTAGATTGATGAGAATGTAGGATGAGTATATATATGATATACATATATAAGTTTTCACTTCTGCTTGAGCCTTTTCAGTCATTACTTAAAACATAAACTGCTGATTTTGTCTGTGAAGTTTAAATTGTGAGTACTTATTGTATTGTGATGACTGAAAAAAAAAACCTCTGAAACACTAAATCATCTGAGCATACAAGGGCAAAGATGACAGCCATATGTCATCTTTGCATATTTACTTTCTCTGTTCTGTCTCCCACAAATTGTGCTGTTTACAAAATGAAAGCCAAAGTTCATAAACCAAAAACAGTATGCAGTGAGTGTGTTACTGTAAAATGTGGAGGCAGGCACCAGTCTGATGGGGAGGGATGATGACTAGGGAGGCGCCTGCCCTCTCATTAACCCCCCGTCTCTTCCACACCTCTATGTTTACACCTACATGCCGGTCAAGTCCAGACAGAAGAGCAGCAGCCCTGCAGACTGAAACTATGCATGTCTCTGTGCTCTGCTGTATTTTGCTCTCTGCAGCTTCTTATGCCTCTGACGGCGCGGCTCCTGCCCAGCTCGGGCCGCCGTCGCTCGGGTTCAGCTCCTCGGTCCGCTCGGTGTGCAAACCCATCCCGAGCACCCTGACTCTGTGCCACGGGATCGGCTACAGGCACATGCGGATCCCCAACTTGCTCGGCCATGATACCCTGAAGGAGGCCCAGCAGCAGTCGGCGGCCTGGCTGCCCCTAATTTCCAAACTGTGCCACCGGGACACCAAGAAGTTCCTGTGCTCGCTGTTTGCTCCGGTGTGTCTGCCGGAGCTCAGCGGGCCGGTCAGCCCCTGCAGGAGCCTGTGTGAGGCCGTGCGGGACGGGTGCGTGCCCGTGATGAGTGCGTTCGGGTTCCCTTGGCCCGAGATGTTCAACTGTACCCGGTTTCCGCGTGCGACCGAGCTCTGTATCCCGGCAACCGGGGAGCAGGACGGGCGGACGGCAGAGGAGGTCAGGCACGAGGAGGCTTTGAAAGGTCAGTGGATGGTCTGTTTCTGATTGTCTTATTTTGCACGATGCATGAATATTATATAGGCTACATTGAAAAGCATTGTATTTTATGTCTCCATCTGCCTGTCGGCCACCAGGAAAACAGTATGCATAATTCTTTAATAAACCAATTTTAGGGAATAAAAATGTGTGTTTATGTTAAATATTTGCCAGTTTATCAATTCTGAATGTTTTCAACTACCTAATATAGATATCAGTATCAGCCATAGCAATTTACAATCAATGTATACAATACATAATGTCCATATTATGCATATAGCTTTTGACAGTAATCTTTTTGTGTTTTTTTATTATTATTGTTTTATGTATTTATTAACTTTACAACAGTTATTATATTTCCTACATTTCTGGCCTGTTTTTTTGTGTGTTGCAGTAACAACTGAGATTTCTCTTGTGGAGATTAATTCACTTTATTTTATCCAGTCTTATTATCTTAACGTTGTTTTGCATGCCTTGATACTAAAGCTGTTGCTCAAAGACAACGGTCTCACCACCTTTCATCATCTAATCCCCTTCTCTTTTTGACCCCCCAGGAAGTATTATCTGTGATGCCTGTAGTCTGGCTGCAGAAGGAGAAAATGACATCCAGGAAAACTTCTGCCAGAGTCCATATGGTGAGAGCAAACTGATGTAGATAATGTAAACTACAATCTTTTTAAATGTTTTTTTTTTGGAATGGATTATGACAAAATCTCACCTTCTGCATTATAACTCAAATTAAAATGAAACAGCTCACAGAACTGATCTTGGAGATAGAGAGGTTGTTTTACAGTGTGTCTTAATTGGCACCTGTTAAGTGGTATTCTCTCTCTGTCTCTGTTGCAGCATTTAAAATGCGTCTGGGCAGTGTGTCAATGGTGGGAGGGGACCGTCAGCTGGTGCCTACGGCCCGCAGCCGCATCCTGAGGTGGGCAGGGGGTGGTGCAGAGAGGGCAGAGGGGATTGGAGGCGCAATGGCCCATGGTGCTTTGTGGCTGCAGGAAGGAGGCACCTGCACTTGTCCTGGCTTAGACTCTGCCGAGACAAATGAAGACAGGGGGTTGTTAGAGGAGGAGCAGATGGATAAGAGACAAGCAAAGGAAGGAGGAAAGGAGGGTAAAGGGGCCCAGAGTGGATGGTACCTGGCCCTGGCTCAGGCTGAAGAGGGACGACTGGTGCTGACTCGACTGGTGAAGTGGACCAGAGAGGACAAAGAGCTGAAGAAGTTCATCAGAGCGCTGCTTAAACAGTCCTGTCCAGATCTGTAGACAGGCAGTTATCAACCACAGCAGTCTGGCACCACAAACACTACTTTATGGTCGTATGCTGCAAAATTGCAACATTAAATAATGATCAGCTAACAAGTAGTTCCCAAATAAAAGTGAATAAATCACGAGCACAGATGATTGATATGATGTAAATGAGCCAGATTAGATTGAAGATATCAGTAAATCTGCATAGTGCCCACTTTCATGATGAATTGCTCTTGATCAACTCTAAAAAAAGGTGCTAAACCCTCCACACTCAGTAACCAATCAAGTCTTCTCCACTAAATATATGGCCTTTTATTCTGTCCCATCAAGTCAAGCAATGCATTGACCTGTTTTTAGATGCACCATTATACCATGATTACTTTACTATTACTCTCCATTCATATTATCAAACAAATGAGATTTTTTGTTATTATCATAGACTGTACATAAATATCTTTCATCATAATGCTTTCCTCACTTCCGTGGATTCATCCAGCTGAATACGCACAAAAAAAAAATCTGACAAGACAAGACTAGTACCAGCTATGTGGGGCACACTGCAAAAACTACAGTGACAGATGCTCAATGATCAAAGACCCGACATTGACTGTCGGCCGACTGTCAGGGCATTGTTAGAGTAGTTATTACATTTGGCAGGGAAAGGTTGATATGAATCAAACTGGGGGAATATTTGTGTATTTTTTTTGTATTTTTGTGTATATTTGTGTATATATGAGACAAAATATGACCCTTTAATCAAGTGTTTGATAAGGATTGCAGGTGGTTAGGCTGATCTCATCACACATTTTTATTGATACATATTTGGGATGCAGCAGAGTTCATTGTTGTTATACTTAAAAATGTTTTCTTTCATAGTTAGTGTATGACTATTTTTTTATTGCCACCTCTGTTTCCATTTTGTTTCACACAGCAGATTTAGTCTCAGTAGCTTTATGAGTGAAATCACTTGTTAGACAGCTACAATGTTAAAAAAGGAGCACTGACAAGAAATAAAGGAAATGCGATGTAAACAATAATTTAGCCTTCACCTGGTCTCATTTTTTGCATTTTTTAACATGCATTTGTACCTAATGTGACTCTACTATATGTTTTTATATGTTTGTTTGAATTTTCATATAATTTTGAGTAACATTAAATGGTATTTCGTGAATTAGCTTTTTTGGTGTGTTTGTGTCTTTCTTGACCTTTCCATCATGACTCAGTAACAGAAAGAAATATGATTCCACACAGACACACACCTGTTGCTGTTAACTCGATATATCAAATGTCTCACGCTGCCTCTCTCTGTCTCACTGTCCCTTGCTGTCTTACTGTTTCTGCTTTTATCCACAGTATGGCTCCGATGCTAAATATCTGAATAAGAGGCGGTCTGTGTGACTGATCAGAAATTACAAAAACACAGCTGCAGAGTTGGTCATGTTTTCTGTCACTGTCTGTTCATTGTAAATAATTACAGGACAGATACTGTCATGCACGTGATACATGAATTATTCACACCCCCAGGTCTCTTACCTTCTCCGAGACAGACACACACACACACACCTCTGACATTCTGAGGCTGAAGTGCCACTTTCATCTTAATCGTTGCCAGTGCTGCTCTGTGTTTGGAAAACGTTTTAGATAACAGGTGAGTATGTCTGTTTTTCATGGGACAGGAGGGGAGTTTTTATTTTGATTAGAGTACTTTGTTGTAGCATCTGTTCTGTGTGGTGAAGGAAGACTGCAGAGTCCACCTTTACCTGACTCTGTAGAAACATCTAGAGGCACAACACTTTCTCTAGGACCTGCCACAGGAGTAAAACACAAGATATCATTCCTGTGCAGATCTTGCATAATTCAACACTAGCAGTCTCATAATGTGTTTAACTGACTTTAATTTTGTCATTTTGCAAAAAGACTATTTTATTGATAAAATTATCACAACTGTTTCAGTATTAGGTCTTATGAAAATGGCCATCTTTACTATTCCCAAAATTTACCGTACAATGATTTTGTACAATGTTTTTTGAGCTTTCTTTGCATTAATTAGAGATCTTTTGTCACTTGTGAGTGATCGTTCACAAGTTTTCTCGTAATTAATTCATGGCTTTGATCATTTAACACACTTAACATGACAAAAGCACCAGACTAACACCCTTGATACACAGATAAATTGTGGAGGCCTAATTCCCCAAATTCATCAAGTACTGCATGTGGGAACAATAAATTTGCCTCTTAAAACTTTGATAAGGTATTTTGTTGTTTCGCTGAAATGACATATGATCTTACTTTAATAATGAGACCTCATTCATGCTGTCATGAACAACACGGCACTGTCTAATGAATCTACTTATGTGTGTTTTTTTGTATGAGCTAGGATGGTGTCTCCCGCAATTGCTCTGGCCTTCCTTCCCCTCTTACTGACCATTATTATCAGGTGCCGCTTCTACTTTGTGCTGTTCTATCGAGCAGTCCTGGTCAGAATATGGAATGACTGTGTTACTGGCTTGAGCCGCGAGGAGCGTGCCTACCAGTACGTTCTCACTCATGCCACCCCTGGAGACCCTGACAGCATCCTGGAGGCCTTTGATGTCTGGTGCAGCAAGGTGGAGTTCATCAGCAACATTGGGCCTAAAAAAGGTGAGGAGGATATTGACCTTATACAACAATTTATCTGTTAACAAGCACCATTTTACAGGATGTGTTTGGTGTGTAGGGAAGATCCTGGACCGGCTGCTGATGGAGCAGAGCCCTCTGACAGTGCTGGAGCTGGGTGCCCACTGCGGGTACAGCACTGTGAGAATCGCCCGGTCTCTGCCCCTAGGTGCCAGGCTCTACAGCCTCGAAATGGACCAGAGGAATGCTGCTATCGCTGAGAAAATCATACGTCTGGCAGGGTTTGATGATGACACGGTGAGAGTGCAGAAAGATGTAAACATTGTATGAATCCATTCCATGAAGTTGCTGACAAAAGCCATAACTTACCTGCCCACAAGCCAGCATCATTATTTATTTTCTACATAAAACTGTTTTGTATTGACTATGAAGAGTTTTATACCTTTGAGACATTAAAGCTGTGTGTTCTTTAGGTGGAGCTCATTGTGAATCCATCTGATGAGGTGATCCCTCGGCTGCGGTCTGACTATGGTTTGGAGAGGTTGGATTTCGTCTTCATGGACCACTGGAAGAAATGCTACCTCCCCGATCTGCAGGTGACAGAATAAATTTTTAGAAAGTACAATTACATATGAAATAAACGCCCGGTGTGTAGGATTAAGGTAGATATATTGGCAGGAATTAAAAATAGTGTAATTGCTATGTTTTCTTTAGTATATAATCACCTGAAAATCAGTCATTGCATTTTCTAAAATGAGACATTTAAATCGACATTTGGAATGAGTACTTGTCCTCGAAATCAGCCACGTTGGTCTGTAGTAGTAAACAACAGATAAACCAAACACTGGCGCCGGATAAGGTCACCCACAGAAGTTGAGAGTTCCCCTGTAACAAGCCAAGCGGCATTGTGAAAACACTGATTTTCAGCATGAAGCTGCTTTATTCAGATGTTTTACTGGTTTTAATTACCTAGGCAGTTTGTTTTTGAGAGGAAGAGACCTCTATAATCTATAATCGGCTTCAATCTTTGGTGTATTCATACATAACATATATACAGTAAGATCAAATTAAATAAAAAAAATAAAAGCAAGGATTGCAAAAAAAAAAAAAACAATATAGAGGAAATTTACAATAAAAAATATGGAAAGAAGGTTATTAAGGTATTTGAGTGATGTACATGTACTTTTTGTGCAATTGTACTAATTGTAAAGACATATCTTTAAGTAGTGATCCTTCCCATTGTTATCTGATCATCTCCCTCAGTGACACAATGCTGTGTGTGTTACAGATGCTGGAAGGCTCTGGTCTGCTGGGAAAAGGGTCTATGATCGTCGCTGACAACGTGCTGTTCCCCGGAGCTCCAAAGTTCCTTAGACACATTCGCAAGAGCGGCCTCTACGAGTGGAAGGTCCACCGCGCCACACTAGAGTACAGCAAAGGCATCAGGGACGGGATGGCTGAGCTGGTGTACCAGGGAATCAAGTAGACGAGACAGATATACATTTATGCAGTTGCAAGGGATGGATTGATAATAACATACCACAAACTAATTTTAATAAGTAATAGAAGAGATAACTGTACATTTTCTAAAATGTCTCTTGAAAATTGTGGCATGTTGGTTTGTAGTTTAGTAGTACTAAAATTACAATATATGTTACTAACAAAATACCTCACTGCCACCCCCCTCTCCTAGGTATAAAAAAACAGTCATCAGGAAAATAAAATGTCATGCACAGACTTAGTAACTCTATGTGCACAACACTATTCTTTTAACAGAAGTAATATCCACCTTTTTATCCTTGCTAAGGATCTGTCACTTGTCACCACCTCCTGGCATTCTCCTCGCTCACTTACCTAATAAAAACAGGAAAATGTCAGATTTAACCCTTTGATGCCTGAACAAACCTGCTTGATTACTTTCTAAAATTTGGGAAGAGGGCAATGATTGTTTTTTTTTTTTAATTCCAGAGCTTTTTTCATTCTTCTTGACATGTTTCCCTAGCTTTTTAAAACTCATTTTCTCAATGTACTTTTTTCTTACAATTTGTGAAACATTTCTTACCAAGGTGGTCGTTTCCCTTTCCCGTTTTTTGAAAGAAATCAAATCAATTTGCTCAGGGTTCAAAAGTTTAAATACTTGTGAAAGTTGTCTTAAAGCAGCACAAAAAAGTAATATTGCTCTAGGTTTCAAAACTTAAACATAACTGCCAAATTTGGTGGGAAAGGAGTAAAATCATTAAATATGCTAATTAAACTCAATGAAATGGTATTTTTTGGAGAGTTTATAATAAACATCCTTTATGTACAAGTTTAATATTGAAGAAAATGGTGGGTTTCCAGTAGGAAATGTAATGGCGACCTGCTCAAATCTTTTCAGATTTGAAATGTTGAAGACATAAAGTGAACTGTGGACATCAGCACAACCTAAATCATTTATTTTACTAACACCAAATTTAAAAAAAAAAACTTTATTAATACTGGATTTATCTAAATAACCCTCACACCCCATTTTTAAATCAATAGGAACTTGAAATGTAGACAACAGAAAAGCATGGTCTCATCAAAATGATTTAATTTAATACAAAACGCAAAGGCTTCTGTTCACTTCCATACAAACGACCAAGTATTTGAATGAACACTGTGTGTATTCATATTTCGGCTGACATTCTTCAAAATTAATAGCTGCTTTTACCTTTGACACAGATATTAAAAAAATATAAAATATCAACATTTCCATCAAAACTGGTGAACTGTCTGAACATAACACAATGTCACAAGCATTTTTTTTTTAGATTCCACTGGAAATATATCTGTAACAAGAAATTAACAGCTCAAACAATGCTTTGAAACAGAAGTGTATTACGTGGTGAAATATCTGTCACTCTCTCTCATAGGTAACAAATTATTTAGCTGACTAAACTCTTTGTTTGTGCTCAGTCAGCTCTTTGGAGGCCCTCAGAGAACTGGCACATGACTGAAGATATGACAAGGTCGAAGTTTAAATGATGCCCACTGCTGTGTGTCTGACTAGTTACAAAACAGCAGAACCGTGTGTGTGTGCATGCGTGCGTGTGTGTGTGTGTGTGTGTGTGTGTGTGTGCGCACGCACGTGTGAGGTAGCAACACTCACAGCCAATTTCCAACAACTTCCAGGGCCTTCAAAGCCCAACTGCAGCTTGAAATAGACGTCTAATGAAACCGGATTCACCAAACGTCCTGCTGAAAGACATGATAATGTAAGCTTTGATTCAACACTTTTCCTATTTACACAATTAAATAATACACCTGTGTCACAGACTGTAGGGGCAGCAGTCATTTTAACACGTGGAGTAGAAATCCAATGAATGTCAGCTTGATGGAGACTAAAATTGTCTTTTGTCTCAAATCATCCATTGGTCTTGGTCTTGATCTGGTCCCTCCATGTCCACCTGAGAGAAAGAAACAGAGCCAGATTAAAGACAATTATTCCTCTGGAAAGGAAAGGAAGTTTTAAATAAGGAACAAATGTTTTTGTAATTTGGAATATTTTCATTGTGCTTTAGATATTTAGTAGCTGTGCCTGCGTGAGAAATATCAATTAAAGGAGCAGTGTGTAGGATTTAGTGACATCTAGTGGTGAGGATTGCAAAATGCATCCAACTGAAACTTCACTTATAAGATCAAATACATTTTATGGTCCCCTGAGGGAAATTACTCTTTGGCTGCAGTGCCACACAAATCTGCAGTCACTGCGCTACCAGAGACAGTCCATCAATACAGCGAGGTGAGACACACAGAAAAACAAAAGAAGATCTACACTGATGCCATGAATTACACCTACAAATGTGGAAGGAAAATTAGATGGCCTCCATGTACTGATCCTGTCAAATAATACTGCACCAAGCGCTGTGATCACAATAATATTGCACAGTATAATATTGCACCAAAAAAGAGCAATAAAAATTGCGCAAACCTTAATATAAGCAAGGTAATTTGAAAGGCCCACAGCTATCATAGTGGGACAGTAAAAACACCAAAAAAATCTTATTCAAATTAAAAATCAGTGTTTCTCCAACAGTGTCAGATTATTGCAAATGGGCCACTAGCCAGGCACCTGCTAACGTGTGCTCCCCTTTTTTCTTTGATAATTTAAGAGCCAGACGTTCACAAATTCTTACCTGGGGTCAAATTATTAGCCAAGGTCCCCCTCTTCTCCAAGACAAACAGACTCGCTGATTTAAACCAGTATCAATGCTGAATAAAGCAGTGTCATTTAGGTGACTATATTTTAAGAAAACACGCTTATTATATTATATTCCAAATATTACACTAAATCCAACACAGTGGACCTTTAAGTCAAGGATGTTAAAATGAATTCTTTTCACCTCTTAATACATCAAATCATAAATGAAAGCACCTCATTGATCTCGCCATCATCTGGTGACTCGTTGTAGTCGTTCATCTCATCCATGTCCTGCATGTCTTCTTCATCTTCCGAGTCTTCCTCACTGTCCTCCTCATCCTCATCGTCCTCCTCTTCCTCTTCCTCGTATCCCCCCTGCGCCACAATAAAGCCAGACAACATGGATGAAGGGAACGATGTTATCAGTGTATGTTTCATACTGTGGCATGGTGACACTAAAGAGCAGCATTTCCATTTAAAATGAATCTGTTGATTATATATGAAAGACACATTACATCAAAAATAGGTTTCCCAATGGGCATCAGGTTGTTGTCTTTCTCTGCAATGCTCTGCAGCTGTGGTAGAGACAAAGAGCACATGTTACAATGTTTGGCATGAAGACAGTGATAATAGACTGTGTTTTAGCAGAGGTGTTGTTTACTAGAAGGTCTGACCAATTATCGGGGACGATATTTGGCATTTTGCCAAATATCTGTATAACTTTATAACTTTAATAATGGCCGATAACATTCATCAATTAAATAAGTGCAAAGAAAGTGTCAGCATGGGAGGAACTTTTACTTTGTAAAACCTCAGGGAGTTGATTTTAATTATTCATTTTTTATTCTGATTTTCACTTGACTTTAAAAGAAAAAGTTGCAGGAAGCTTACTGGATATAATGTTGAATGTTTGCTAAAAGCGTTTAGATTTTTTTGTGTCGGAGTTTGCTATATTCCAAATTCTAAATATTAACACAAAGATTTTCATTTTTATTGTTAGTGTATATCAGCTCCAAATATCAGTTATCAGTCTGACGACTAATCAGTTTCGTTATCGGCCCTGAAAAACCAATATCGGTCGACCCCAGTTGTTTACCCAGGTTTGGTGTTGCTGCTCCTGTTGATGGAGCTCGGTTTCGTCCACGCAGGGTCGATCAAGGTTGAACCACAGAGACTCCGTTATCCGGGGGAAGAGAGAGGGGAACAGCGTGGACATGTCTGTCTCATGGGGACAACAACAAACACGGTGTCAACAATCCTGTGTGTAGCCTGATCTTTCGCACGACAACAAAGCGTTAAAACCCCCGTTTTCAACAAAGTACTGGAGACATCATGTATGTGTCTGGGGGGGAAAAAGATACTTTCCCTCACGTAATTTAAAACGACACGGAGTGGTGGAGAGACACGATAACGTTAAGTTAACGTAACACATAAATTAACGTATGATTTCACACGTTAATCTGTTTTATGACGTTCAACTCTAAAGTGCAAGTGAGTTTTTACTTGGTAAAAGATAACGTAAAATAAACAGCAATTTTACCCTTTATTCGTAGCGATATTACAGATAATGTACCGACCTGACAATGTGTCGCCCCAGCTCAGAAAAATTTCAAAACAAATCTAACCGGAAGCCACCGGCGTTCACCCTGCAAGATTTCCGGAGTCCTTTGGTCCAACCGTCACTTAACAATGGTTCCGCCCGAGCGGCGCCAGTGAAGTCAGGAGAGTGAAAAAAAAAACGTTCAAAGTTCAAATGAAATCACAAGACAGATGCAGCAGAATCGTAAGACCCACCTTTTTACTCCTTCTGTTATTGCCGTCCTAGGTCACACTGCTGTTTTATGCCAAATGTCAACCCAGTGTGTAATATAATATGATAAGTTTGTTATCTTTAGCGTATGATCACCTGAAAATGATAATCACTGTGCTTTCATTACCTCAGAATGAGCCATTTATATATAAACACAGGGAGCAGGTCCTCATCCACATGTTGCACTGATGGACAAACCAAACATTGGCTCTAGATAGGGCCCTTTTGCATCTGCCAAACAACAAGCAGCACTGAAAAAACACATTTTTTTAAAAAATCTGAAACTGCTTTATTCAGTGATTTTTGCCAATTTAAATAACTGGGTCAGTTTTTTTAGAGAGGGGGATAACTTGGCTTCCAGTAAAAACCTCCTGGAAGTAAGAAAGCACACATTAGCAGGTGCTGGGCGAACAGCTAAACAGAGAAACGCGAGAAATGTTGATTTCTTATGAGAAACTACTTTATTCCACGTTTTTACTGATTTTAATCACCTGGTACGTTTGTTTTGGGGGGAGGGAGCCCTCTGTAGATAATATGGCTCCCAGTAACACTATAGGGATTCTGTGTGTGTGTGTGTGTGTGTGTGTGTGTGTGCGCGTGTGTGTGTGTGCGCGCACGCGCTTGCGTACACGTAGTACATTTCTGTGTGTATGAGAGAGCAGGGAAGACCTTGAGATAAGATGAACCAAGATGTAATAAAACTAAGATTATCACATACCATACAACCTCTCTCTCTCGTTCCTTCCAAGCACTCACACACACGAGGCAAACTTTGGACTTCAGAAACATTTACACACTTATGCATGCACAGGTTTGTCTTATTTGGTCTTGAGAGGTGTGCAAGAGGTGACTTACTCTTCAGGAAGAAATCAACACAGAATCTAACAAGGTAACGTGAATCTGTTCATCAATGCATGAAGAAATCGTCATTAGTCTCTAAATGAGTTGCACCAGAGAGTTGTTAAAATACATGTATTTAGGTTGAAGGGTAATTTCACATTTATTTTAAATTTTGGAAGAAGGCTTCACTGACTTCTCAACTATTCCTGCTACTTTAGCAGTGTCTTTGTAGTTGCTCTCCATTGTGGTTTTTTAGGTCACATCCTGGAGCACAGTTGTATGTGAATAGATATAATGTATTTTCACAGTTTTTTTGCAGGGACTTTCCAGGTTTAGATTATTTGTCATAAGAAAAAAACTTAATGAAGAACATCTAGAGTGGGAGATTACCTTTAATGTGAAGTGAAAAACTCCAAAAACTGAATGTTAAAGTTGTTGTATTGTGTTATAATGTTACATAGTAGTGAGTAATCCATCAGTTTGTGTCAGAATATGAATAACGGATAATCACGTGAGCTCAGCGAGTTAACCTTATTACCTCAAACACCAGTCTCTCTTGCTGTGACTTTTCTGTCTGGTTTGTCACAACGATCAGTTTAAGAAGACAAATATCATCACCAGTTTGAGTCGTCAATTTTAAAGTTTCTGCCAGATTTTTTGTTCAGTTTTGGGGTGTCATACTTCAGATTTTAATTTTCCTTGAGAGAATGCGTTTCACTTTTAGTCATTGTTACTTTACAGAACTTTCCATCCCCCAGCAATACACTACAATTCTCTGCTTATAGATTTGATAAATATTAATCTCAAGGTTTGCCTTTTTCTGTTCAAAGAAGCTTAGAGATTTTTTTTGGGCAAAAAATGTCAAGATGACCTGTCCTTCAGTATGATTTTTCTACTTGAACAAGTCATTGAGGCCAAAAAAAGTCATCATATAAAAACTTAAACTTCTATAAAGCTTTAAGTGTCCTTTCATCACTAATTAATGGGTTTTATTTGTAATATGTGTAAAATGTTTAAGAAAAGGATACCCAGGTTGTCATCAACCCTGTTACTTTTAATGAAAACAAACCAAATGTTGGACTGCTCCAAAAGTTGAATAACTTCCAGGAAGTGAAATCATCCAACATTTACAGAGTGGGTGGTGAAAAGACATCAATGTCCTTTTCTTTTGATGAATTTTTCTTAGAGTTATTTAATGTCTGACAGAGTCGGACAAGCTCATTGTGTCCACCCTGTTACCACAAAAGCATACATGAAAAAGTTATATTTTTGAAATATTAAATGTACAGAATGTAACTTAAGCCTCTCATGAATGCACACCATGTGGCGTCATGTCCTTTACCACATGGCCAGTGTGGGAGAAAAATGCACTCACTGTCCATATCTAGCTCTAGCAACATAGTTGATCATAAAAATTCTCACCAGTTACGATGCTTCGCTTAATTACTTATTAAGTGGTCAAGTTATGCTGCAAGATCAATGGTGTTACTTTTAATAACATCCAGCATCTGTATGAAGAGACGGTCACTGCTAAAACTCGGTCGATTGTCTCAGCCTTTCAACAGCCCCTCCATGTTGAGGTTTAGCCTCCCTAAATGCAGCACAGAGCATTTCAGATCTTCCTTTTTCTGTCTGCTATCACTTACCTGATTAAGCATTGACCCTTAACGCGCTAGGTTATTTGTGTTTATGAATTTGTACTGTCCTGTTGTACTTACTGTCAGTATTTCAAATTGCCCCTTGTGGACATTCAGGTCTTACCTTACTTTACCTTAATTTATGATTTGAGCTTCATGCAGGTCCACTAATGATACACAAAGTTGTAATATGTTATGAATGCATGTTCTACTCCCCAAAAAAGGAATCACAAATTATAGAGCACAACAGTAAAATCTGATATATGGTGGAATATACTGATTACTCATCATTTAAAAGGGAATCAGTAAAGTTAAAGGCTCAATAATGTGTGAGAAAGAATCCAGGCAGGGAAGGGGCGCAGGATGTCTGTCCTGCTAAAGTCAGGAAATGAAGCCCACCAAGCAGCAAGTGGGAGAGGCTAGCACTTGATTAAGAAAGGAATAGCAGGAAATGCAGCCTGAGGGATTTCTTGCACGTGGGATGGATCACTTCTTACTCTAAAGTTGAGTGAGGGAGGGAGCCAGGCAGCTGAGTTACTGCCAGAAGTAAAGAGTGCTGCCCAAGACTGTTAAAAGTGTGAAGCATGTATGGCAGTAAGCTGGGTAAAGCACATGACAAATGCTAATGATTAATGTTAGCATTGTGAGCCTGTATGTGCATGTGACATGATCGCAGTGACCTGGCACACACCTGGCTGTCACATAGGAAAGAAAAGAGGCTTCAAAAAGGCCAACTGATGTTACATCTTTCAGGGATAGAAGAGCCTCTTGCAGGTGTTGGGCAAACAGAGTCTCAGCTTGGTCATGACGACCTGGTGGTCAATCAGGCAGAAAGAGCATGAAGAAAACAGGCTAATCAGGCTATGGAATAAACTAGAAGCTACCAAAAGACATCTTTTCGTGTAGATCAAACAGGCCCAAAAGTCTGTCAATAAGTCCGCCAAGGATGTACGCCACCGTCCAAATGACAGTATAAAATCAAGAACATTGTCTTGGCTGGTTAAATGCTTCGCAGGTTTTCCCACAAGTCGGTTTACATGTAACATTCATTTGTGGCAAAAAACCTAAATGGAGTGAACTCAACAATATTTATGTCAGATTCATCTTTGTGTTCTTGTCAGTTTTATTATTTCATAGTAGGTCCTGTGGTGCCTACAGCAGCCAGAATGAACTGGGATAATTAAGAGGGATTTGGTTTCAATGTATGAAACACTGTGTTGCAGTTTTGTTTGTTTGTTGTTGATGATCAGTCTTTGGAATTGGCTGTTTTGGTACCAAGTACACATATGAACCAACCTTTGCTCGAACATGGTGTTCATTATGGCCAACCATGATTACCACGGTCTCAGACTGACTAGATAAGAACATTTTTTGGCTGGACAAACTATTGTCAGATTGTTGAATCGACATTCTGCTGCCATATTTCACCAATATTGTTGACCAGGAGGTAATTGTGTTATCGCTCCTTGCAGAGGTTTACTGCTGTTATTAATTGGGGCATCACTGATTGTGTTTGAGGGGGCACAACAGATAGAATATTAAGCTTTTTTTTTAAGCTGTGAAGGCCAAACACCTCAAATAGATCATTTACTTGTAGTGTGATTTTAATATCCTAATGTTTTCAATAAAACCAGTAAATTAAATAAATGACCCACTTATTACGAAACAACCTAAACAGCTGCTAATTAGATGGTATAAAGCTGATTGAGGTGTGCAACTTTTTGTGTTTTACCTAAATAAGAGGTTATAAGGCATGTCTGTCACATGGATTTTAACTTTTAACCAGTGTTGGTGGGATTGAGGTAGTCTTCAAAGTATTCCTTCCACCAATCCACAACATCCCGAGTCAAGGTCAGCAGCACACCATCCCCACCATACACAGTGTTGACAGAGCACTGCTTCCTCCTCCTGAGACGCTGGATGGTGGTCCAGAACCTCCCTCAAAGCTGTTGGTAGTCGTTCTCCATGGCCTCACCGAACTCCTCCCACGCCTGGGTTTTCGCCTCAGCGGCCACCGTGGCTGCACTCTGCTTGGCCTGCCATTACCTGTGTGCTGCCTGCCCCGGAGTCCCACAGGCCAAAAAGGCCCAACAGGATGCCTTCTTCAGCTTGACGGCAACCCTCACCACTGATGTCCACCAATGGGTTCGGGTGTTGCCGCCATGACAGGCACCACCCACCTTATAGCCACAGCACTGATCAGCCGCCTCAAAAACGGAGGCACGGAACATGGCCCACTCGGACTCAATGTCCCCCGCCTCCCCCGGGACATGGCTGAAGCTCTCCTGGAGGTGGGAGTTGAAGCTCCTTCTGACGGTAGATGTTCCCAGCAGACCCTCACAATGCGTTTGGGTCTGCCAGGTCTGACCAGTGTCCTCCCCCACCATCGGAGCCAACTCAACACCAGGTGGTGATCGGTTGACAGCTCCGCCCCTCTCTTTACCCGAGTGTCCGACGACACGACTACAAGGTCAATCATCGAACTGCGGCCTAGGGTGTCCTGATGC
This sequence comes from Plectropomus leopardus, assembly GCF_008729295.1. Taxonomy (NCBI): domain Eukaryota; kingdom Metazoa; phylum Chordata; class Actinopteri; order Perciformes; family Serranidae; genus Plectropomus; species Plectropomus leopardus. The sequence continues at coordinate 13,673,203 of NC_056467.1, read as the reverse complement.
CAGGTGCACATATGGACACCCTTATACCTGAACATGGTGTTGTTTATGGAAAATCTGTGGTGAGCACAGAAGTCCAATAACAAAACACCACTTGGGTTCAGATCGGGGGGACCACTCCTCCCGCTCACGCCCCTCCAGGTCTCACTGTCGTTGCCAACATGAGCGTTGAAGTCCCCCAGAAGAGCTAGGGAATCCCCAGAAGGAGCACTCTCCAGCACCCCCACTAAGGTCTCAAAAAAGGATAGATACTCTGAGCTGCCATTTAGACCATAGGCACAAACAACAGTCAAGATCCACCCCCCCACCCAAAGGCGGACGGAGGCTACCCTTTCGTCCACCGGGGTAAATTCCAACATACAGGGGTACTGGAGAGGAGAGTCCATCAGACAGTCAGACCTCGGATTCAGGAGGAGCAATGCGATTTCGTCCTGGTCATGGACTGTGAACCAGCTCTGGACCCTTGGCAGCATCCTTGAGGGTGCATGGGAGTTTGCCCAACTGGTCCACATGTGCTATGTGGGTTTGGATAAGGCATGCGACCGTGTCCCTCGGGGAGTCCTGTGGGGGATTCTCCAGGAGTATGCGGTATGAGTATCGGACCCCCTGATATGGGCCCTCCGTTCCCTGTACGACTGGTGCCAGAGCTTGGTCCGCATTGCCGGCAGTAGGTTGGACTCATTTCCAGTGAGGGTTGGACTCAGCCTGGGCTGACCTTTGTCACCGATTCTGAACTTTTATGAATAGAATTTCTAGGCACAGCCAGGGCGTTGAGGGGGTCTGGTTTGGTGACCTCAGGATTGGGTCGCTGCTTTTTGCAGAGGATGTGGTCCTGTTGGCTTCATCAGGCCATGACCTCCAGCTCTCACTGGATTGGTTCGCAGCCGAGTGTGAAGCGGCCAGGATGAGAATCAGCACCTCCAAATCCGAGGCCATGGTTCTCAGCTGGAAAAGGGTGGAGCGCCCTCTGCAGATCAGGGAACAGATCCTGCCCTAAGTGGAGGAGTTTAAGTACCTCGAGGTCTTGTTCACGAGTGAGGGAAGGATGAAGCAGGAGATCGACAGGCGGATCGGTGCAGCGTTTGCAGTAATGTGGACTCTGCACTGATCTGTTGTGGTGAAGAGGGAGCTGAGTCAAAAGGCAAAGCTCTTGTTTTACCAGTCAATCTTCGTTCCTACACTCACCTATGGTCACGAGCTTTGGGTAGTGACCAAAAGAATAAGACCGTGGGTACAAGCAGCCGAAATGAGCTTCCTCCAGTGGGTGGCTAGACTCTCCCTTAGAGATAGAGTGAGATGCTCAGTCATCCGGGAGGAGCTCAGAATAGAGCCGCTGCTCCTCCATGTTGAGAAGAGCCAGATGAGGTGGCTCGGGCATCTAATTAGGATGCCTCCCAGACACCTCCCTGGTGAGGTGTTCAGGGCATGTCCCACCGGTAGGAGACTCCTGGGAAGACCCAGGACACCCTGGAGAGACTATGTCTCTCAGTTGGCCTGGGAATGCCTTGGGATCCCCTGGGAGAGGTGGACAAAGTGGCCGGGGAGAGGGAAGTCTGGGCTTCCCTGCTTAGGCTGCTGCCCCCGCGACCTTACCTCAGATAAGCCGTAGACAATGTATGGATGGATGGGCCAGTGTTGTATGTTGGCTGTCATCCCATTATTTTTCTTATTCAATGATGTTTGTTAATTTCTCCCTGCTGCAGAGCCATGTGGGTCGTCCTGGCTACGTTGTTAGCCCTCTCCAGTGGCGCTCTGTCTCTGGACAAACTCAACATGTGCATGGACGGCAAACATCACAAAGTCAACCCTGGCCCTGAGGGAAAACTTTACCTACAGGTGATAAACACAAACAAAACAAATGAAATGGTGGGGTGAGATGGTCGTAATGTTTTTTATGCTCAGAAATGGGGTTCAAAAAAATGTTTGTGACCATTCTTTTTTCTTATTCTTTCCAGTGCACTCCATGGAAAGACAATGCATGTTGTACTGCCAACACTAGTGAAGAAGCCCACAATGATAACTCCTACTTGTACAACTTCAACTGGAATCACTGCGGTCTCATGAGCCCCCAGTGCAAGAAACACTTTATACAGGACACCTGCTTCTATGAGTGCTCACCACACCTGGGACCCTGGATACAAAAAGTGCGAATCAGTCTCTCTTTTGTATGTGTTTAGCCAATTGCAACACTAGATGGCAGCATAAGATGTTGAAAGGGCGTGTGAGGACAGCTATATCCACATAAGGGGTGTTTCCAATGTAATCATAGTAATAAAAAGATAACAAGCTAATAACATTCAAAAGAGAGACTTTGTAATGTTCTATTTTCTTGATCGTTTTGCAACTGCAAGAGCAAAGAGTTTAATTCCTGAAATATGTCACTTGTGTCAATTCTGTGTGTAGGTGGATCAGAGCTGGCGTAAGGAGCGTATTTTGGATGTGCCTCTGTGTAACGAGGACTGCCACGAATGGTGGGAAGACTGCAAGAATGAGTTCACCTGCAAGACTGATTGGCACAAGGGATGGGACTGGAGCTCAGGTACATATAAAAACACACACAAGCACGGACACAGACATTTCCTCAGTGTTTCTGACACTCTGAGTCAAAAGACTAGCGTTTGGACTTCACAGACTCATCTACAATTAAAATTCCACAATTTATTTATTAACATTTAATGCAATAAGGTTTTTAAGGTGCAATCATTCTTTCAATCAGTCTTATCTGCAATAGTTTTCCAACTCTTAAATGTAAGCTGTATTTAAAACACTGTATATATTGTAAATATACTCATTGTTACTCTTGCTTATGTATATTTTGTTGTTCATTGTAGCTTTGCACACATATTTATTTTATATTGTCATATTTTGAACTTACAACCATTGTTTATGCATGTGTTGCATTATAGTGTAAGGCAGTTTTGTATTTTACACACTTTACACACTCAGAACATAATCCATATCATAATTTAAATGTCCACATATTCTAAATATGTGAATATTTACATACTATTCTAACTGTTTACTCTTATTGTATTTCTGTTTTCTGTTATTTTTATATTTTTATATACTTGTGCTGGTAACAAACCACAATTTCCCCCGAAGATTAATAAAGTGTTTCTGATTCTGATTTCCTCACATTACACCACAGAAAAAAATCTAATATTTGATTACGCATGTACACACTTGTCTTACACCAAAAAAACCCCAAAAATTATGACTATATGCACACAACACATTGCAGTGACTCACTAATGAACTTATTACTACATTTAAATACAAATTCCTTCAAATACTCTCTGTTTCCCTTTCAGGTATTAACAAATGCCCTAAAGACAGCAAGTGCAGAAAGTGGAATGAGATTTTCCCCACACCAAAGTCCATGTGTGAACAAATCTGGTCCAAGTCCTACCTTTACACCGACTACACCAAAACCTCAGGCCGCTGCATGCAGCTGTGGTTCACAGGGGAAAACCCCAACAAGAAGGTAGCCGAATACTACCTTAACAATGCACAGCAACAACAAAGCTTTGCCTTGACAGCGCTACTTATGATGGCTTCCACATCTATCTCTGTGATGATGATGATGTACTAAATGATATCCTTGACCTTTCCTGTATCACTTCAGAGGTAACAATAAAACTGCTGTGAAGCACTCCCGTCTCTGTTGCAGCACACCAGTTTAGAAAAGTAGAATAAATTTGAAAATGTGTGTGGATCAAAACAAAACAAAACAAAAACCCTTTGCATCTGGTCAAGCCATGATGCCACATATGTATATTATTGCAAATCTCTGGGATGATATTTCAGTGAGTGCAAATTGTGGAGAAGTGTCATACCCTTCATAACGTCAAACACCTGTGAGGAAATCATGAAGCTGACCCAGGATCTGCCCTGAGGGAAAAAGTTTCTCTATGCTGGGCCCCAGTGATCACACTATCACATGACCATTCCAGGCAAGCTAGTGGTTAGTGGGCTCCACTGCTTGGTAATTATGGAGTTGCAGTCCCTCGTGTGTGTAAGTGTGTGTGTGTGTGTATGTGTGTGTGTGTGTGAGGAGCAGTTTACATACGTGTGCGTCAGTGCCACGTCTTAATGTGTTCTGTCAGGACTTTGAATAAGCCCTGTGATTGGTTAGACCTCAGCAGAGAGGACCGTGGCTGATCAAAGATACAGTAAGTCTGAGATATATATAAGTCTGAGATATATATTTAGAAACATTTGTGTACACTGGATTTTGAAATTCAATGTCTGAGACAATCAATCAAGTGAATTTACAAAGACACAACAGATGTGACCAACAGTATCTATATGTTTTGGAAGTGTAGCCTTACCCTCTGCAAGAAATCATACGTGTCAAAGTGCTGCTTCGTCTCTGAGGCTGTTAATAACATCCTTCCTGATGGTACCACTGTATAATTTAGCATTGCAAGGTCAGCTGTGAACCCCGGGCCTGTATTTCCTGTCTCTTTTATCAGCATGAACTGCTTGCATAAAGCTCCTATAGATCATTTCAAACGTGACAACATTAAAATTGTGAATTGGTCCTTTTGTATTTCCTGTTGAAATGTTTATTAATGCAGTTGCTGACAAGTAAACTATAAAAGTTAGAAGTACACAAGTTCGAAGTTATTCATGTCCTGTAAACTTACTGTTAACAGCTAAGCATCATGGGAAGATGAAAGAAAAAAGGAGGGAACTGCAATTCAAAATATTAACTGACATGAAGAAGTGCGGGCGTATCTTATAGCTAATGGAGTCGCACAACACAGGATTTCTACCTGAGGAGATATTAATATTTCTAATAAGAGTTTCCAGATTGCAATTCATTTTTGGGAATTTCAACTATGGATCACATTTGCCAGCAAGTCTCAGTTGCCACTAAAGCATGGCCACACTACAGCCTGCACAGCCTTTCATCACTGATGTCTGACAAAGCAGCCATCACTGAGTAGTGTAAGTAATATTTAACATTTTTATTCTGCTAGAAAAAATATCATTATACCTGTTCAAAAAAAATTATCCCTGGGGCTTTTACCATTTGAATTATCTGCCATTTATAACAGTGTTGTAAAAATGCGGTTGAAACACTTCATATTTTCAACGTTCAAACTGTAGCTAACGTTAGCTAATGTTGGCTAACGTTGGCTAACGTTAGGCTAATAAGTGCACGTCAACATTTTGCCTCAGTTCACATTAAAATTAAAACGAAGCTTGCTTTTGCTGAAAGATAATTAAACTACACTGACTAACACAGTGATAATAAGACAGTGAGAATAACTTACTGTGTTTTGTTCTCCACACTGACAAAAAGAACCTATCGCTGTATCCTGTATACCACAATGCACTGCAGATATATATTTCCGGAGGGAGAAAACTCTTTTGTTTAGTGTCCGAAATCTTGTTTGGTCATTCCCTGCATGGTTCACTATTTAAATCATACCACATCGAGAAGAGTGAGTGAGTGAGTAAATAGTTTGGAACAAAGCTATAGCATATGCAAAGAGAGTTGTGATCTTGCAGGAGTTTGTTAAAAAGAAAAACCCTCTACCACATGGTTAACTAAGCCTTTTATGGTAAAGGTAGTGAAGCTAAGTTATTTTAATAATTGACAATTTGCTACGAAATAAAAAAATCTACTACACTCTAATAAATGTTCACATAAAATTAGGGTAAATTACTGGCAGCCGTAGTTGCCAGCATTCCACTGTTATTTTACAGTGTCAATAACATAAATTACTTTCACATTATATTAGTTAAATTTATTAAAGTATTCCACAGTGGACTGTGGGGTTTACAGTGTAATACTGGCTCCAAAAACCACCAGGATTTATTGTTTTTTGGCAAAGCTGTACATAACTGTTAGAATTTGAATTAAATTGGAATTGAATTGAATTATTTAATTATTTTTTCAGCAATTTCAAATTACAGTATTTTAAAGTAGAATATGAGGTTACATACAGCCTCAGCAATCTTTTAGGATGGCTATGGACTTAAACTTGTGTTTCAGAGTTGCCAGACAATAATGGTAGGATGCAAAAGAAAGAAAATGTGCAAAATTACTTTTTTTAAGAAAAACTGCTGACCAAGTATAGTTTTACTACCATGTGACATTACGACCTCCTCATGCAGAAATATTGTTGAGCCACAGGCTTTTACAGTCTTTTACAGTCAAATCACAGACACACACACACACACACACACACACACACACACACACACACACAGGCATACACAGTATGATGCCATAGTCAGAAATAGAATTGGGATGGCTGCTGTCCCTGTGGCTATTAATACTCAGCTTTTCTGAGGTCATTGGCAACACACACACACACACACACACACACACACACACACACACACACACACACACACATCACCCTGCCAACTCTCACCCTCTCACCTCACTTAAACTCTAACTTTCTTTCTGCGTGTGTGTCCATACCACATTTTTCGAGTCAGACTTTTTGTGGAAAACTAGAGACAAAAATATGATGATCTGCAACGATCTCTAAATGTTGGGTTGGTCATTTCCTGTGTTTCGCCAGCCTGGCCTCTAGGTAGACAGTTACACCTTATAGGAGTGTGTGTGGTCTGGAAAAGAAAAGATTGCATAACTGGATTGGAGCTGGAGAAATTACAGCGGCCTGGCCTCCTCAGTGGCTGTAGGTCACACTGTTATCCAAAGAGAAAAGTCTACAATGCAGCCACCCCCTTCCTCTGATTAGTCATGTAATATGACAAATTAATAATACTTTGTTACAGTACTTAAGTATTTAGGGGAGTATGTGTATTTTACTTGAGTTTTTATATTTCTGTCAACTTTATATTTCTGTCAACTTTCACTCCACTCCATTACCAGAAACTGGATTTCGTTCTCTTTCGTTGTAAATCTTTTAAGTTGAGAAGACGACCTAGTTTTTCTTCCAGTGTAATGTATGCTAGATGTTCAAGGTGGTGTATATTACAAAGAAAAAATCACTTTTGTTTTGTGATTACCAGCATTTACCTATATTTTTACTTTCAATTCTTAGGGACAGTCAACACCGTGGTAACGTTAGCAGCAGCAGCATGAGGCACAAACTGTTCCACTTGTTGATAAATATTTATTACTAATAAACACAGGAGGTATTCTCATCTGAAAAGTTGGACTGACGAAAGGCAACTGCCAACTCACTGATGGTATAAGCTGCAAGCTAACACAAAAATTGCAATATCCAACGTTAAAACACATTGTAATGAACAGGCACATCCCTAACAATAACAAAAAAATGCCATTTGTGTTTTAAAACATAAAACAGCAAACTGAACAGCAACCTACAAACCTCTCAGTGCAGCATTGGGCATGATGGGAGCTGTGAGCACAGCTTCAATATTATATAATTATTTTTGGTCCTTAAGTCCAGTAAATATAAGATACTTTGAGACTTTTACTGAAGTAATACTCTAATAGTAATAGCACCTTCCATGCTTTACATACAAGAGTGCTAAAATTTAAAAACTAAAAATGTATGAAAAAGTATAGACTATATGAAAATTAAATAAATAAAATAAATAATTATTATTATACAGCACATGGATACCATTACAATGGAAATAAGTTGCAGGCCAGAGTTTAAAAACAAAATAGAGAAATAGAAATATAATTAAGTATTAAACAACAAAAGTCAAAACAGTAAAAATACATAGGTGATTTTAAATTCTGCCAGAGTCATTTTCTGGTAAGAAATCTATACTTTTACTCAAGTAGGCTAGGCTATGGCTTTTAGGTAGGCTACTTCATCCACCACTGCCTCTGATAAATAAAACACAGTCCCTAAATGCAGTCCCTTTCCGCCGCTGTCGCTCTTCTCAATTAGTTCATTCCTTTTCTTCTCTTTCCCTCCATCCCTCTTTATCCATCCATCCTTCCTTTCCTGAGAACTCTGTCAAGTTACCCGCAGACAGACACAACAGGAAACAAACTCTTCCCTCTGAAATAAAGTGTATTATGCTAAATCCACCCACAGACTGCTTTATTTTGAAAAACCTGAAAGGAAGTGTCTCATATTGGTAGTATGTCGCATTTGACGCTGGTCGTCCCCGCTTTTGCTCCCCGGTCTCCAGTGTGGATTTACATACCCTGATTTCCGTGGGACTGGGAAGCGACAGAGGAGGGTGGCGAGTCTTTCAGGAACCGAGGAAACAGCGGCAAACAGAGAAATTTAACAAATGTACAACTTTTAGCCCCGTCCTCGGTGCTCTCGCGCCTCCAAACCGCCGTCGGAGTAACGTTTACGCTACTTTTCGGAGCTTGTTTCGGCTCTCTAAGGGTCTCTCTCTGGATTATCTTTCTCGTCTGGAGGAAGGCTGGGAGGTTTTCGGAGAAGTCTGGAAGCAGCTTGAGCTGAACCCGGTTTGAAGGGCTGTGGCCATGGCCGGGGGTGGAGGTGGTGGTGGGGTTTCTCCGTTGGGGCCCACACCGCCGATGTGGTATCACCGGGACCTGAGTCGAGCGGCGGCCGAGGAGCTGCTGGCCCGGGCCGGGAGAGACGGCAGCTTCCTGGTGCGGGACAGTGAGAGTGTCAACGGGGCTTATGCTTTGTGTGTACTGTAAGTAACTTTATCGCCGAAAAGAGAAGTTTATATGAACTCTTAGCGTATGTGTGAGGCCGCTTTTGGCTTTGTTTACCAGGAGAAGTTTCCAAGGTTTTAGTTTAAGTGGTCGTTAACGTTTGTATGTAAGCTAGCACACGCCTTCAGGGAATCAGAGTTAGAGATACTTTATTGATCCCGGGGGGGAATTGTTGTTTGTTACAGTCGCTCTGGTGCCAAGCATGGAGAATTATAGAAAACGGAAATAAATATGAGCACATAGTATGTAAAAACCTATTAATATAATGTGCTGAGTGTGTAAAGTGTGTCAAAATATAAAATAGAAATGCTGCAATACTAAAAAACAAGTAGATATGTACATAACTAAGAAAAACAGTGATGAATATGCAAAATTAGTTACATGTTGAATATAGCTTACATTCTTTGGTTGAAAGAATTTTGCACATTTGAATAATTGCACAGAGGATTACAATAGTTGAATTGTTGCACCAGTTATTGCACTTAAGACATTGTGTAAAGAAATATTGCACCTTAAAATACATTTTGCACATTTGAAATGATAACAAATAAATAACAGCATTATAATTCGAGATGGGCGTATTAAGTCTAAGGTCTATCTAGTCTATTGTCCCAGAGTGTCTGACTCTCTGAGGAGGAGTTATATGGTTATATAGAACCTTGGGTTTTGTGTTTAAGTGTAGTCTGTTGTTGCTCTGCTAAGCTACACAAACTTTTAAAAGTTTAACCTAAACTCTCCTTGCACCATTTGGTCAAATTGCAGTTAAAACCTACATAAGGCAGCTAAACAAGGCATTTGTTTACTTTCTCCTTGAAGTCAGTGAGTGCCAGAGAGAGACTGTCTGTCTGCCCAACAGTGAAACTCCAGCATGGCACACAACTTTAGGGCTGTCCCTGTCTGTCTTGTGTCTGATGTGGTCGCCTGCAGCGCCGTTTTTACAGGGCACTGAAACTGAATGACGGTCGAGGTAAATATAAGCGTCTTTGGGGCTGTTAAAGTCTTGCTGATTTTTTAATTCAAGGGTCCAATAAGCTCATTGCAGTGGTGAAGCAGCTTGCTTAGCTGAGAAGTTACACACAGTATCTTCTCACACAGTATATCATAAAATTACAGGAAGGGCAGTTTAGGTTAGAGGCCTGGCAAGAGTCTTTGCTGAAAGCGGTGATGAGACGCCCACCCTTATTTACACAAGGACAATTTTGCTGTTCAGTAAGCGAAATAAACAACCTCACTACCTGACTTACAGTACTAAAAAAAGTCTTAGGCCAAGTTAAACTTTGTCATTTTAGCAAGGTGATTATGATCATACATATTTATTTCTCAGTCGTCTCTTATAATATACAACCAGAACATACAGGAACTATGTTTACAGCATTAAAATGCAAATATTTCAGAATAAAACTTCACCAAGCTAAAGTTGCAAATATTAAGTTTGACCTCCCTTTCCACTTAGCATGTCTTGAACTCTCTTGGGCAGACAATATGAGATTTACAACACTAATTCTTTGATGTATTATAACAGATTGCATTCCAGACATGTCCAAATCTCCATATTGATTGTTTGAGTGCTGTTTGTCATGGTTGTACGATTCCATATTTCAAGCCAAATATATTGACTTCAGTCTGAAGAAGCCTTTTTTTTTTTTTTGTTGTAATGCATTGTACATGTTCCCTGTATTTTTGGTTTCTATCTGTATAAAGCGACTGAGAAATGAATATACTATGCTCAATTCAACTTTGCTGAAAAAACAAAACAAATCCATGGTCGCCCAAGACTTTTGCACAATAGTTCAAGAAGCTGTGTCCATTCTCTGTCCACCTAACAAGCAGACCAAGATTCAATACACAGGTATTGGCAGGTCAAATAAATGCGGAAAGGGTGATGTTAAACTTACAACTGACCAATATGACTCATGCCCCTGCAGCAGCGCCCACACAAAGTTAAACCGATGCCTAGACTACTGACTGTGGAGATTCAGGAAATAAAAGGCTTCTGCCATTCAACATAGTACTCTGACATTGACTCAGCCTACATCCCCTATCTGATAGTTTACCCCATGCTGAGTACATTTTGTGTATACATGCACACCAGCAGCAGTGCATATGCTGTATTACACCAATGATGACACTGTTACAGTATTTTATTTTGTAGTCTGACCTGATTATATAGTACTCTGCCAGCTAGACTGGATATTTGCCAGTGTTAACATGTTTTTCATTTTGTCATACAAAAAGCTAGAAAAATTAGTTTGCAACCAATTTTGGCTCCTGGATTATTAAAATTAACATTAGACGATATCCAGTTTTCATTCTTTGCTGGATGCACCAATTCAGTAGGTCACTCTGAGACCAACAGCATTCCTTACATCCATGCATCATGCGTTTCCGGATTTCTTCCGGCCTCCACCTCTCCCTTCCTCCCCCCTTTCACCTTTCACATCATGGATTTTTTTTCATCTCAGAAAGTTTCCCTTCATGATGCCTGAAGCTTGTTATGGACAGACTTTAGTCAAATTTGATTTACAAACAATTTTACTGCTTTTAACCTCTAAGAGTTTCCTCATAAACATGTCAAAGAAAAAGTACTGCCAAGTCACCCCAACACCCAGGCACAGCTCATGTTGACCAATGTTGATAGATCAGTATGTCAGTGACAATCTGTCTGAAGTCATAACTGAGAACAGCAATGACCCAGGATTTTGCAACAACCCATGAAGCAGCAGAGGAAAAGATGTTATGGTCAAGCAGTTGACTCTCGTGAGCTTGTATTGATATTACTGAGTTTTAAAAAAAGCATTTCCAGGAAGTAAAATCTGAATCACCAGACGTGTGAAAAGGCTCCAGACTGCTGAATAGCACACCGTTTTTAGTCATGGCCCTCAGTGAGGCGTACTCAGGGCTCATGTCTATACCTCTTGATGCTGATACCATCTCCTTTGTCTTGTATGCTTCAACTTACTTAAAAAGCTACTAAAGCAAACAAGGTAAAACTAGCTGGTTACAAGCTTGCCCTGTGTATTAGTAAACTAATAAGTTGTATCTGTTAAGAGAATTAACATCATCTTCTCACTCTGAAATAATGTTTTGTAATTTTTTTGTGAATAACTACACTAACAAATTGCTGAAAACATATGGCAAAATTCTTACAGTAATGCACAGTTTTAAAAAAATGTAGTAAACACGGCCCAATCTTTATGCTTTTTGGAGCCAATATTACACTGTAAACCTCACATTCTTCTACTACTGTAATTTTATGGGAAAAGCTGCTTAAGTGAAATTGCTTCAATGTTATACTACAGTTAATTTTTTTCAGTATTCTATGATAAAGTGTGACAGTCTATGGATTTACAGTGTAATATTGGCTCCAATAAGCATCAAGATTTCCTGTTTTTCTTGGAAAAGCTGTACATTACTATTAGAATTTGGCTATATTTTCACAGAATATTACACTGTAAATTTCACATTACTGTGTAGAATACTGTATTAAATTCAATGGTAATATACTGGTACAGTAATTTACAGTAGTAACTCTGTAAAATAACTGTAGGATGCTGGCAACTACAGCTGCCAGTAGGTTACCGTAAGTTTCCAAGAAAATTTGGTGTCATTTTTACTGCTTAAACCATGTGACCTATTTTAGGTACCTGCAAACAAAACATGTGCTTGCCAAAATGTTTCTGTTTACCTGAACATGGCTACTAGACATGGCTTTTGTTGAGCTTGCCCTTACGACTTACATGCACATATAATGTGCACTTCCTTTTTGAAAAATGTGGAGGCTCGAGTATATTTAGGAAGTATTTCCACTCTGCTTTTGTCTGAGAATAGACTGGTGGGAAGAGTACTTGTACTGGTGACTTTACAGAAGCTGCCCAGTCAGTACGTCTTTAGGTCTTTGCCTTTCACATCCTCTTTGTGCACATTTCAGTCTGCAGAATTTGTGTTTTTGTGTGTTTGCATGCAGGCTTTTGTAGGAAGTGACCACTTTGACCAGCTTACTGAGCATATTTGATAATTGTGTGAAAGATGTGTTTGGTATTTATGTGCTACAAATTGTACAGATAAAGTATTTTGAATAATGTATAGTATGATAGAGCTTTGTCATTCATCTCAGTGTGATTTAATATTGAAATATTTAAAAAACAGTTTTCTAAAGAATCTCTCGAGTGTTTCCCATTTCAGTGCCACAAATTTTAGATTCCAACAAGAGGCCCATCAGGTGAGGCCATATATTTAATTTAAGCATGTGTGTATGCATCAGTGTAACAACTACAGACATATTGAACTTTTTCCTATTTGTCCTGTCAGGAAGATGTTCTTTAGTATCAGTTAAGCGTGTCTAAACATGTTGGGGTTCAGGCAAAGACCTCTGTGTTTCAGCGTGTGTTTGAAACCTAGATGTTTCTGGAAAAACATTCCTCACCAGGAAGGCGTGTGAGTGGGTGTATATATATATGTATATGTACACTTTTATTGCCCTGTGGAGTTTGTGGGTTAGGAATTTCTATATATATATATATATATATATATATATATATTAATTTTTTTTTTTTAGCCAGTTTTTCAGGTTTGTACATATTAGTGTTGTCATAGTGTTTCATACCACTAGGAGGGCATACAATTCAAGTTTTTATTAAAAAAAAAATAAAGTTTTATATATAATATATATATATATATATATATATATATATATATATATATATATATATATATATATATATATATATATATATATATATATATATATCAAGGCTACAACATGACAACAATAACTCCATCATCTTTCCATCTTCTTTTTTTGTTAGTAGTAAAGAACAGCAGAATGAATGTGTTAAACATGTCAACAACAAGAGAGAGCAAGAAAGTGCAGCTGGTACTGCAGAAAATGAGTATTGGATCAGTTTTTAAATTTTCATCATTGATAGGTATTGATAAATCAGCATTTGAGAGACGACACAACTGTGTATTATAAAAGTTATTATGACTACAGTCCCTCCTTTTTTGTGATCACATTAAATGGGAGGAAGATTTGCAATAGTAGAAACTTTTTGTCATATAGATATGAACCCCCTTTTACACAACCTTATGTTAAAGCTGTAGTTTGTGTCTTTTATTTGCCTACTGTATTGCCTTGTAGCACTTCTAATAGCTTTACCGCAAGGGAATGAAAACAACCATTCAGAGCCAAGGAGTGTATAATGCAGCTGTCAATCATATCAATTATTGCGTTAACTTTGGTCAAACTGTAAATCTAGGGTGATGAAATATGGATTAAGAATCTGTTACTACATTGTCTATTTCTCACCCCAGATGTTTAAGTGCACTGTTTAGCCGTTAAATGAGAAAGCTGTTTTGGCTGGAGGTCACTGTAGGCACTTCAGTTAGCTGTTTCCAACATGGAAGCTGCATTAGAGACTCCTTGGCTCTGACTGATTGTTTCTGGTGCGCTATGGTAAATTCTAGCAAATGCCATTAGTGGCAGTAGGAAGAGGAGGGACATGATTTTTTTCACAGATTATCCATGTCACGTACTTCTCTCAGAATATGGTGACAGTTTCAGCAGTTGTGACACAAAGGTGTTTTCATAAAAGTGACCAACTGTATCATTCACTGTGATACAGCTAAGAATCTGTCTAAAACTCATCCCTTCTTCTCCTTTCCTATAAAATCTCCTTTGTGATTAATTTAATATAAATGAGGGTTATCGACAGGGAATGGAGGCTTTTACCTGTGCTCACTTCACCAGTTTGTTTCAGTTTAGCAGCGAGGCACAGGTTACATTTTGAATGATAAGTATCGTAAGAATTATATAGGAATTTTTTGCTGATTGTTTTAAGCCGGTGTGTGGAGTGTGTTGATACACGATACACATACAGTTTACAGTGTGGGGACTGAACTGACTTATTGCGCTTGTGCTTGCGGTTGGATGAGACAGGAGAAAGGGAGGTGGCACTTAAGACCAGCAGGGCAGAGGGAGTCAGTGGTGCAGTCATTACCCTCAAGACAGACTATTGTTGACAACATACACACACACACACACACACACAAACACACTATGCTTTGGGTCTATGTCTATCCCATAATAAACCTCACACTCTTTCTCTGTCTCCCTCCCCCTGCTATAACTTTGCTGCCACTGAAACAATAGTATTTATTCCTCAGACCCACAGAGAATCTCATCAGCTGCCAACAGGAAGACAAACACACACAATTGCACTACTGTACACTGCAGTGACTCCTGTGTATGTATTCTGTGCCACTGGACCTACAATGCATTGTGTCCATAATATGACAGGATTAAATGTGGATATGGCTTCAGAGGCCACACAGACAAAAGGAACAGTTCATCTTACTGACTGTGTTAACAGCTGGGCCTTGAAAGGCAGGAGCAAATATTTATCAAGTTTATATTGTTACAGTGAGCAAATGCTGGAGTCATGATATATGGAACTATTATTGGCAACAAGCTGATTTATGTGCTGCACATCAATTCAACATGGGAACTTCTGTTCTCAGTGTCCTGGTTTATCTGGCACATTTCATTTAACTCCGATGCTGTGGGATCAGATCTGTGCCAGCATTTTTGTTGCATGTTATACCCCTTCTATTCTTGCCTCAGATAAAGGCAAGAATACAAAAAAAGCACACCAAAAATATTGATGTAAGTTTTTGGTGTCAGAGCCGCTACTGCAGAGATTGGCAATAAACAGCCTGTAAAAACATAATTGCTTTCAGTAACAAGTAAATTGTCCAAAGGTTAAAACACAGTGAGCAAATTTAACACATTACAATTTAAATTCATATGTACTTGGAAGCTGTTTTAAAGTGCTTTTAAATTGTCTGGTATGGAACTTCCTATCGAATCCCAAAAATGTTAACTTGATTTTCTAATGCCCACCCAATGTGTTGCTGCTGATTTTCAGACCTCAGCTAATCATCAGACCTATGCTGGGCCCTGGTTAGGTTCAAGTTGGGAAACCAGGTTTGATGACCTGTGTTGACCCACTCAGACAGAAACAAATGCCACCAAAGCATTTAAAATTCTAGCTGAACTGCACACTCATGGTGTCTGGTGGCGTTTTATGCAACACAACAGTTCCATTCACATGATGGTTATTCAGTAAAGTACTGGTATCAGTATCACTTTAAGGGTATTTGTATTGGCACTGGTATCATAATTTTTAAATGATACTTAGCCCTAAATTTAGGTCAGCTCTGCAATTTTTCCACAATATTGATAGTGAGGTATTTGTTAAAAAATATTGTGATATTTAATCATTTCCATTTTGCCAAGAACTAATATGATAACATTGTCGCCTATTAAAAAGTTCAGTTAAATCTGATGCTCAAGCAGAAACTCTCACAGCTTCTTAGAAAGTTATTTCAGTAGTTTAATTTAATCCAGTCCATGTTTTATTTGTGCATTTAGCTGTGGAACACTGACCTGGAAAGACCGGAAAAACAGCTGAGAGGTCAGGGCAGGATGAATTCCCGACATGGATTTATCCCCCCCTCATTTTATACAGTGTATACACACACACGTCCTGTAAATAAGCACATTGTAAGCAGCAGTAAAAGCATTACTGAAGTGCTTTGCATAGACTGGTGAGCTAGCACCTACGCATCTAAACAGATGCACAACCATAACTCATGCATGCGGTATACACACCAACAGAAGTCTACCACAACATTTGGTTGGCAAATTGAACATTTTGTGTCCGGTCCAGTGAGCAGACGTGAAGTGCAGACATGAAAATCATTGAACTCCAGCTTGTGGCTGCAGGCGTGTAGTCATGTCTGTGCAATGACAGTGTCAGAGCATTGATCTGCGATTGATTGGGGAAAAAAAGTTGTGGTTCATCAGAAATGCAGTTCAGACTCTGAAGTTTGATGTGTAGTTGTTGACTGAAAGAAATGCAGTACATAGCAGATTTTGAGTTATTTAAGAACAGACATGATGATTTCCTTTTAGTCTCTCTGTCTTGAAATATGATGGATTTTTTTTTGTTTCTTTAAACTGTATTATCATTTTGACTTAACAATGTGTGAAGGCTAGGTTCCACTCTGCTCTACTGTATCATGCTACTGTAAGGACAAGGCCCACTTACAACTGTGACAGACAGCAACAGGTTGAAGCTCTCTACAGTGTCTAAACCCCCCTCTTTCACTCATACATGCATACACACACCGCTATGAACACACCCCCACAGAGGTCAAGTACAAGAGTGTGTTCTCATGCCAGACTTGTTATGTTATTCTTTTGTTGAATCAAAGTTGTCTCCTTTTCTTCTGTCATTTCTCCCTCCATCTGTCTTTCACTCCATTTGCACCAATTTTCTGACCTCTTTTTGTCTTTGGTGTTTCTTTCTCTGTAGGTTTCAGAAGCATGTCCACACGTACAGAATCCTCCCAGATGATGAAGGATTTCTGGCTGTACAGGTACAGAGAAGTCACACACACACACACACACACGCACACACACGCACACATACACTCCGCTGAGGTCAAGTGTGTGTGCATGTGCAGCAAAAACTGTATGTGCCGCAGTAGCAGCTGGCAGGCAGAGATGCTTTTGTTGGCTCTGAGCTCTCTCTCTCTCTCTCTCTCTCTCTTTCACACACACACACACACACACACACACACACTAACAGCAGCCTCTTTGTGCGTCATGTCCAACAGCTGTGAAGTCCCACCAGCAGCCACACATACACACACACACACACACACACACACACACATACGACAACACATGGTGCTTCAGACTGTCTGTGTGGCCACATCTCAGACATCTGTGTCCCTGCTGTATGATTTTTAGGTTCTTAGTTTTGACGTTGAAAAGAGTCTAAGTTTGATTTTGCTTCCTGGAACTGAATATGTTTGGGAGCAGTATTTACCGAGACAGTTCTTCCTGGTTTGAATTATATTTAGACCTCTGGGTCATATTTGCTTACACGACAGTAAATGTGGAACAATAGGAACCACCAGAGATTTCAATAACATGACTACTTGTAGCCAAGGAGTTTGGATGTTATTGTTATGTTCATACCATGTAGAAAATAACTTTCCTTCTCTGTCACTTGTTGTTTCACTCTTTAAATTTTCTCCTCTGTTTTGGAACTGTGCAATACTGCACTGTTTGAATAGCAAAACTGTACAACAGGCATTACTGACTTGAAGCCATCTACATTATTTGCGCAATAATTAATTTAGCTTTGCAATACATTGTACAATGTTTCAACTATACAATACCTTGCATTTATATTTAGCACACTTGTAGTACCATGCACAGAATTTTAAATCCTTATTACATTTCTTATTTCTTATACATGTCATATTTCTTGTAAGTTTCTTGTGTGTATATATATATATATATATATATATATATATATATATATATATATATATATATATATATTTGGAGGCATATTGTGGCGTTATGCATTTTTTCTTGCATGCTTTGTTTTTCTATTTCTTCTCTTTTTTTCACTTAAATCTTTATTAACACCTTTATTAGAGACACTGACATGTCAGTTGTGAGAAATTGCCACCCCAGAAAACAAAAGCTAACACAACATAAACTGCTCGGGTGCATATACATTTTCTCATCCTTAAAGACCAGTATATCTATTAATCATTGTTACATTCCAGTGTTGTCTTTTTGAGCTCTGCACAGAGTCCATTTTTTCCCATTTTCTCTCTAGTTGTGCTTCTTGTAGTCTCATTATGTGCGTCAGTTTTTCCATCATAAAGGTTTCTTCCACAATTGTTAGCCGTTGGTCCCTTGTTGGTGGCGTTTCCTTACCCCAGTTCCCAGTGATACCTTTCTTGCCACTAGCAGTATTTTGATCAAATGTCTATCACTAGCAATAACATTTTCTTCAAACAGTTTACATAGATAAAGCACCAAACAACTGTTACGGACCTCATAACCTAGTATTTGCTTTCACTCCTTGCATACCATTTCCCAAATTGTTATTATTTTCTGACATTTCCAAAAAACATGAGAGTGGTCTACATCAAACGACCCCACTCTTGCTAATATTTCTGAAGACAGAACAGCTGTTTACTTTTTCCATGTCGGGAATTTATCCTGAGAATTTCCTTCAGGTTCGCTCATTAGTGGATGAATGGTGTATCTTCCACATGTTATGCCAGTCTTCATTTGAGATTTCCACATTGAGTTCTTTCTGCCATTTCACCTTGATATATTTAGTTGGATGTTTATGATTAGTGTTCAATCCTTGTAATACTGCAGAAGTTTTGTTTAACTGTTTAACTTTTGTTAATTTCCTGCTGTGCGTTATTTTTGTGTCTTCTCTATGAGCAATTATGACGTGTACCAAATACTCCAGGGGATTAATTAAGTATTTCTGGTTTTTCTCTCAGACATCTCAGGGCGTACAGCCTAAGCGGTTTAAGACATTACCAGAGCTGGTGTCATTGTACCTGCAGCCCAGCCAGGGTCTGGTCACCACCTTGCTTTACCCTGTGGACAGAGAGGAAACAGCTGTCAGCGATGACAGGGACTATTCAGGTATCTCAAGCATGCAAGCACACTTGCATGTGTGGTGATTGTCTCTGTTGTGTCACATGTTATCTCTTCTTTTCTGTGATTAATAGATGGGGAGGATGAGAAGCCACCCCTCCCCCCTCGTTCTGCCTCCACCTCCACTCCCCCTGGTCCAGACACACCCACAGAGAGGTACAAAGTCAATGAGGATTACTGTGTCAAGTTGACAATAGTAATAACTTAGCACTGAGAATCAAATCACATTTTACTTGTGGAGTCTCTTAACCAACATTTTAACAATGAGTTGTACAAACGAAATCATATTTTGAAATCTCACACACAAACACTCATACGCAGCACACACACGCACACACAGAAGCAGGATGTTGCTTCACTGTGAAGGCAATAAGGTCAGCGCCGCTCACCAAAATAGCAAACTGATGTATCAGTGATTATATGAACAAAAAAACATACCGCATTCACTTTCATTGTTTCTGTCGCATGACATACACATGCACGCTTCACACAGTAAGCGTTATTATATATTAATATCAAACATTATACACATCCTGGTATAAAACCACACTGGATCACAGATGATGCAAGGCTTTGATGTTTGTGTGTGCACGTGTGTGTTGCTCAGATCTGTGTATATTAATGAATAAAAATGAGTGCCTTCTCTCCAGGGCTGCAGAATTATGGCCAAAATGAAAATCACAATTATTTTTATCAACATTGTGATTGATTATTTATCATTAGTGACCTTTATTCTTCTTGGCCCTAGTGCATTTATCATACTGCAGTTTGAGGTGTTTTTCAGGTGATTTAACAAGTAAGACACAAGTTTATGTACTCCTGGCCTATGCGTTGTTCTCTTCTAAATAAGTATATTAATATATATTTATACCCATTAGTTCTAAATCTGAAATACTTCCACACAATGGATGATGGTAGCTGATGAACAGATTTTGCCAGTCTGTTGTTGCAAATTCAGGAAAGTTTTTCCCAGACTGCATCTGCAGGGTGCAGCAGGGTCTCCCTGCAGGGTGCGCAGCAGCATGACAGCTCTTCAATAGTGGAGGCTTGTTGTTTGTTCAGGAATCACATGAGCAGCAAATGAGCGAAGAAGGATTTTTAAACATTAATCATGTAATTGTTGAAAGCCAAATGGGAGTTTGGAGGCAGAATAAAAATAATTCTGACATTTATGTCGCACTTAAAAGTTACTGAAGTTTTTGCAAGATGTAAATAACTAACTACATGTAGAATTTTGCCAGAGATGAAAGAAATACCACAAATTAGCGTGCTGCAATAAACTTTATCAGTTTTAACTGTAGGTGAAATCAATGAAGCAAAATTGTCCATTCCATCACAGTGGTCTTCATACAGTATGTCAAATTGGTCTTCATATGTCAAATTGTTATGGTCATAAGCTCAAAATCGGTCATAGGAATTAGCCATGATATTTTCTACATATGATTTATGAAATTTTCCTAAATGAGTGCAAAAGACATCATAGATCAGAGACGGTGAAGGAACAAGACATCCCCTAATCTTTTACATTTGACATTTTCAGCAGTCTGCTGGTTTGCAGACTTTGCATGTTAAAAAAAAGGCTTGGTGGAGTGAAATTTACTTTAGTTACTCAAAAGCCACAATGTTGCCAATATTAAAGGATTGTTATCATAAAAAAGGTAAAGTTGCAGAGATTACAGCAAACTGAGTGTTTTATTTGGCAGTAATGAAAGTGGCGCAATGGGCTGTCAGGAAAAAAAAGAAAAAATTGGCAAGCTGTTGAATTGTGTGTCAGCTGTGTTTTTGCTAAGGAAAAAGCCCCACAGGAGGTATTGTACTGTATTTCTGTACAACTAAAAAGGGAGCTTACAAAGCATTGGCATCCTTAAAATGACCGCAGTGACGGTTTGTAACACAAACTTTTAAACTAGTTGTACAAGTATAGTTGGTTTGCCAGTGTGTTGGAGGCTGGGGGCATTCTGCTGGCTCACTTGGTTGTGTAGGCATGTGTGTGTTTGTGTGTGTCTGTGGGTGGCAAGGTAGACATAAGTCTGTCTGTGTTAGAGGAAGTGTGTGATTTCTAAAAATCCTGACTGCACAGATGTAGCACTGACAGACTCACATATGTGCACTGTAGATAGGACACGAAGTCCATGACATCTCTCTGTTTTCTGATGCAAAGGATGTAATTTATCTGCAATTTTTGTACTCACTGTTTTAAGTATCAGCTGAAAGTTAAAAAAATGTATTTATGATTTATGGCAGTAATGCAATAAAGTAAAAGAATGGCACTTTAATTATATGTATGTAGTGACAAGGGTTATAAAAACTCATTAGACGTTTTTTGAATTTGTTTTAGTGCTCCAGCAGCAAATGGCCTGAGCACCATCTCCCATGAGTACCTGAAGGGCAGCTATGCTCTGGACCTTGAAGCAGTCAAGCAGGGAGCCTGCTCTCTGCCTCATCTCAACAAAACACTAGTGGCCTCCTGCAAACGCCTCAATGGGTAAGAAGGACTCACCAGCACATCTGTAGACACACATAGTCAGACACTCTTTTTCATGCACATAGTTTTTTTTCCGAGAACATTTTGACTTGTCATTGTTGAAGTCATCATTAGTGTTATAAGCAACACTGGTGCTTTTCATACAGAGACAAACAGCACTCACTTGTAAAAGTTTCCAGCCCACAGAGTCTTCAACTCGTCTCTTGTTTTGGTCACAGTGGCAGATGTTGCACATTCAAACATTGTGATAAGCCACAGAAAATAAACTTGTATATAAGGCGTGGATTAAGTCAATTTGACAAATATAAGTGAATCACATGGCCATTAATCTGTAAGTCATTGTACAGGCCCAAACTGCCCATTAAAACTGTAAATATCCGATATTATATAGTTTGGTCCAATAGAATTAAGTTGTGGATCTTTTTGTTTCCCTGAACAGGGAGGTGGACAAGGTTCTGTCTGGTCTGGAGATTTTGTCAAAAGTCTTTGATCAGCAGAGTGCGTTCATGGTCTCCAAGATGATCCAACAGGTACGCATCTTTGCCTCTGTGTGTGTGTGCGTGTGTGTGCGTGTGCGTGCGTGCTAAGTTAGAATGGAAGCAAGGGGAGACATTCCTGTTGTCTCTCAGCTGGTCTGCTTCGTGTGTCAAACAACTGGACTGTTACCTTTACTGCATTTCTGCTATAAAGTGTAATTTGTATGAAGAGAGACCCCTCAGCTAGGGATTGCCAATGGCTGCCAGTCATTGACTACAGATCCCAACATTGTGATTTAAAAGTAGCCCCTTACAGCTGCTGGGCTGTCTGCCTGATTTTCCTTATTTTTTCAGTCACTATATTCTGCAGTAACATCACTATGACTAGTACTGAACATATTTTTTTAGAATCAAGTGAATTGCTTAATGAGGTAGCTTTTAGGTTGTTGGGAGGAAAAATAATGAAAGACTGGATGAGTTGAGAATGAGCTCAAATGTGCAAAAAAAAATCATTCAACAGAGAACCACATTTAAAAAAAAGTCTATAAATCACCACCAATTTGTAAGCAATACCCAGGTTGTCAAATTAAAATATATGCAGTCTGTTGTACAGTATATCAGTTGGTCATTTTTAAACCTTAATGAGAAATGCTTCCTCCAGACTGTTGCCAAAATATTCTCCCCACTTCCAAACAGTCACTTCTGTTCACTGTTATCTTAAACAATTACATTTGTCATGATCTGCCTCCAGTATTACTCACATTCAACATGATGTGTCACATGAGAAAATACTCCCCTTTAAGCCTCTCTAACTAGTAAAACTCCTCGTACAGAGAGCAGTAAATCAAACATCCAAAAAACACAACCCCTGCCCGCACACACACACACACACACACACACACACACACACACACACACACACACACACACACACACACACACACTATACACTACAGAGTAGTTTGTGTTTGTCTGTATAGGATATGTACATGTAGAGATGTCTTATTTGTAATGGTTTTCCAGTTTTAAATTTCCATGTATAAATAGAATTGAAAAATAGTTTTGAATTGTCAAATTATTGTGAAATGGTAGATTTGCATCTGTGCTGCCTTCATTTGTAATGAGTGGCATCAGTTCAATAGTCAGGCACACACTAACATCTGGTCTTATGTTTGAATACAATCTGATATACAGTATCTCTACATGTGTAGGCCAGTTATGCGGCCTTAAGAACAATTTGTAAGACATTGTGTAATTGAGAAATACCAGTTTGTTGTGCAAGTTTACATGCTGCGCCATCATTACAGCATCATTTCAGTGTGCAATTTACTAAATCATAGTCATAATCATCTTAGAAAACTAAACTGTGAAGCTTTCACTCAGTGGCAGCAAAACATAACATTTCATCCTTTCTTGTCTCACCGTGTCCTGTTCTTCAATTCAAACCATACCGCTAATGTGGTTTCTAATTTTCTTTTTCTTCTATCAGTCAGTGAATCAAGGTGGAGACCAGGAGTTGGAGAACCTTGTGACCAAGCTGGCAATTCTCAAAGACCTGCTGTCCTCCATAGAGAAGAAGGTACACAGTATATTCGATCATGTGAAGGCATGCATCCTCACACATGATCACACACACGGACAGCTGCTAGTTGAAGGTGGTTAGTTTAGATGACCTTCCATATGATGGATCATCTGTCTCGGAGCCCTGCTGGCTGCACGTATAGCCCAGCATGATCCAGGCTGGTGTGTGTGTGTGTGTGTGTGTGTGTGTGCGTGCGTGTGTGCGTGCGTGCGTGCGTGCGTGCGTGCGTGCGTGCGTGCGTCTGTCTGTGTCTGTGTCTGTGTGACAAAGTGAGAGAGAGCCCTTTCAGTGCCAACAAATGGAAGACCCAGAGATGGAGAGGATTGCTGGGGTGACATTTTTGGACCAAGTAGCCAGTTGTTGTTAAAGCCCTTTAAGATTTTTTTGCATGATGTGTATTACAAAGAAAGCCAGGTGTAAAGGGTGTGTCACATAGGTGATGAAAGGAAAGTGATTAAAGCTAAGCTCTTCTGTCTTTTGTCATGCCTAACAGGATTTTTCTAGTACAGTATACCTCACCAATTAGACACTTTGTTTTTCTCCCTAATGCCGAAGTTCAGTTTGACCAGCTCTGTCATGCTTTGATAGGGGACACTATTAACACTTGTACTTTATTTATAAGGAGGGGCTTTAGCTGCCTGGGTAGGAAGTTGCCTGCTACATATCTTGCCTCATGTGATGTCAATAGCTCCACCTTCTCTGCTCATGTTAGATCACATCCAGGAAATGGGAAACTGTTTCCTTGTTGACTCCAATACTTGCAAACAATGCAGTGTATCTCTTTGTGTGTCTTTTCTCTAGTATGTGTGTTTGTTTCTACTCATTTTGTCTTTTAATTTTTTTTCTTTTAATGCTGCTCTCCCGTGCTCTCTTTTTGTCCCCTCAGGCTCTGAAAGCTCTCCAGGACATGAGTTTGTCCTCGCCGTGCCCCCTCCCTCCTCTCTCCATGCGTCATAGCAAAGCCATCCCTGTGCAGGCTTTCGAGGTACAGCTGCACTCACACCACCTACAAACTCGTAAAACATGCATTTTATTTGTAATTGCCGCTTAGTGGGTGATATAAAGTTAGTAATACAGGGTTCCCATGGTCATGAAATTCCCTAAGAAGTTATGAAATTCCCTAAAAAGTTATGAAATTAGAAGAACTGTTTTCCAGGCCTGGAAATGGGTTGGAATTAATAAGAGTTTTGAATAGACCCTGTTTTATCTATTGTTTCAATTCTATTCAAAAAGTACTTGTCTTACACGACTCAAAATATGTTTGATGTTTGTTTTTCTATCCCCCAAAAAGAGGCGTGGTCTCGACATTTTTCAAAGTACCCGTATGTGCCGGTGTGGTTAGCATATGCAGCTAGTTGGTGGCAGAAATGTCTAACTTGCCAGTAAAGATAGCAGGCGCTAGCAGGTTGCATATCCCCAAACGCCTGAGAAGTGCATGTTTACAGGCTTACACATTTTAGACCTCTTTAATCAAGTCATTGAAATGTTGTGAAATATTATAGAAAAGTTCTGGGAGGGTTATGAAAATTAATTCATAAATATTGCATGTGCGGGAACCCTGGTATTGAGGTGGTAATTACGATCACGTCATTTGTTCCTAGCTTTTGAGCTTTTGACATTTCCTGGAAGTGCGTCAACTAAAATTAAGACTTTTTTTTTTTTACCGTTTTTTAAATCAGAGAAAGGTGATGTGAGCTGCAGTTTAGCAATCATCAAAGGGATCCCATACTTTTTAAGAAACTTATTGGTAATAACTGCCAAATTGCTGCTATGGGAAATCAAAGCTTTTTTCCACTCTGTTGTTGATTTTGGTATGCATATTTTAATCCAAATCATATATCAGGCATATTTCCTGTTTTATGACAGGAATAAGAGGCCCTGGAAAATATTTTTTATTATAATTTATTGTCGAAGAATGGTATTTTCGTTTTATAGAGGACAAACTGAACCTGATTTACTGTTAAACAGGGTGTGAAGTCATATATTCGTCCACACACAGCAGGAAGTTTGTTAGCAGAGCTGATGTGAGACCACAGGAATGTTTGTAATGCACTTCCTGTGGCATCATCAGTGGCTTTGTCATAGTTCATGGCATTTGTTACTTCTGGTACAATAGTCCCACGCATAATAAATATGCAAGTAGATATGTATAACTGCAATTTTGTCTATTTGTCATAAAATTATAGTAAGGAGTTAGTTATTATTAGTAGGAAGACATTAGGAAAAGGGTGAGACAGAGAAGGAAGAAGAGGTGCATGATCTGAAATATTAGCTGTCAGCCAAGTCTGCATCCTCTGCGGTGACCTCCTTTCAGCAGCTTCCTGTTGCACAGGAACAGAAGTGTTGTTAAGATGAAGAGGTTTGAGATGTGGCACCTGACTCACCCCCTTTACTCACAAACAGACCCCAGTGAGATTTTACCTGACATGACTCAAAGTCAGAATACATTTCTGTGTAAATATGGAGACAGTATGTGAGTAGTAGTCGAACAGAAATGTGTGATCAGGACATTGTGATTATCATAAAAATTGTGCCTTTTGTTTCCAGATTTCTAACCTTTCTTGCTTCATATAAAACACTTGACATTGTTTATAGAAGCAGCAAACTTGTGTGTTATGACAGTCAAGGGAGAGAAGAGTCCACTAAACTTCTGTGGAGACCCCTGGTGGTGTTAAGATTTTGAAAATAGATAGCTTTGTGGATATAAATGCACTACAGACACCTCCAGTTTCTGTAAGTTTGTATGTTATTAATCCTCCTCTTCTGATCCACTTCAGGT
Organism: Plectropomus leopardus; assembly: GCF_008729295.1. Classification (NCBI taxonomy): domain Eukaryota; kingdom Metazoa; phylum Chordata; class Actinopteri; order Perciformes; family Serranidae; genus Plectropomus; species Plectropomus leopardus. The sequence goes on along the minus strand of NC_056467.1, from coordinate 13,646,727 downwards.
TAAGCTGGATGTTTACCTGGCAGAGCTGACAAAGATAGGAAAGAGTCAGAAATACACTCTGTCAGTGGACGTGGAGGGAGGACGACTGGTAGTGATGAAGAAAGTGAAGGACAGCCAGGAGGACTGGACCACCTTCACACACGACAAGAGTGAGAATTTCACAATCACTCCATACGCAACACCCCCAGTTTTTATGAACTGTTGCTGAGTAATCAGTGTTTCCACCAGGAAATTATTCAGCAGATAGTGACGTATTTCCTCTTGTGATCAGTTTAGCTTGTAGACAACATCAGCAGCATTCATGAAAGGGGACATATGGTGCTCATTTTCAGGTTCCCATTTATATTTTGGGTTTCTATCAGAACATTTTTAAATGCTTTAATGTTCAAAAACATTTTATTTTCCTCATGTTGTCTGTGCTGGAACACCTGTATTCACCCTCTTTCTGAAATGCTCTGTCGTTTTAGTGCCTTTCTCTTCAGGCATCAGGCGTCTGAGTGTGGTCTCATCAAATTTTTGTGTCTCCTTTATTACAGCTGCAGAATGACAGTAATGGAGTATAACAACACTTTCTACAGTGAAAAATCACCATTAAAATTTTCACAACTGGACATGTTCAAAATTATTATTAAAGTTATTATTTTTCATTTTATATACCTTTACCTTTACATACCTTTTCTTTCTGTAATTTGAACAACATGAACAGTGTCTCAGGTTTTTAGCTGCATTCCACCATGAAAGCTGAGACTCCAAGGCAAGGGATGAAGTATATTTATGTCTGTTATTAACATTAACATATGCTTAATTGTATCTGTTTTAGATGCAGTTGCTGTAAAGATATATATATTTAGAAAAAAAAGTCTTTTCATTGTTCTACTTCCTTAACTTGAGCCATCTTTAACCTGCTTGATCTATTCCTTGACCTCACTTTTCCTTCTGGTATTGCTCTCTCCCTCCTTATCTCTGACCTTCTGTCTGTCTGTTTGTCTGTCTCAGTCCGTCAGCTGATCAAGTCTCAGCGGGTGCAGAATAAACTGGGCATTGTTTTTGAGAAGGAGAAGGACAAGAGCCAGAGGAAAGACTTCATCTTCGCTAGTGCCAAGGTCTGCTCACACGCTCTCTCTCTCACTCACACACACACGAACAGACAGACATACATTTAAAGATGTAAGAACAAGAGAGCACAGTCCTTTACGATTACCGACAGGAAGTTACTCTCACATATCTCTTTTAATTGTATATTCATAATTAGGTGAATGACACTCACCAGGGCCAGGTTTTGTGGCACAGACCCAGACACAAATCTCATGTATGAATCCAGTTTCCAGCGACACTCTCTCTGTGATGTGATTCTCAACTCCTTTAAATCTCCTCAGATATTTCTCTTTTAATGAAGAAAATCTGCTGGAAAATGCCAAAGAGAGTTATCTGCCCACAGCACTGTATAACAGAAAGAGTTAAAAAGTTAAAAGAAAACATACAAAATCACACTGATTGTTAGTCAAACTTTGAGTGCTGCTGCTTAAAAACAAGGTGCCCTTTTGTGGCCACTTTGACTTACTTATTTGTATGTGTGTGTTTCAGAAGCGGGAGGCGTTTTGCCAGCTGCTGCAGCTGATGAAGAACAAACATTCCAACCAAGACGAGCCGGACATGATTTCCATCTTCATAGGCACCTGGAATATGGGTCAGAAACACACACATATTACTCTTAATGTCTTTAGATTCATTTTTCTTCTCAACATTTTCTACATTAATTATAACACACTGACTTAAATATTTTCATATGTTGCATTAAAAAAACAACACAAATGTATGTATTTGCAGAGCATGGTTTGAGTATTTTTGAAGCGATTGTAACGTTTTGCTATTTGTCTGAAGGCTCTGTGCCTGCACCTAAAAACCAGGCCTCATGGGTGTTGTGTCGTGGCCTTGGGAAGACTCTAGACGAGATGACGGTCACCATCCCTCATGACCTGTACGTGTTTGGAAGTCAAGAAAACTCTGTGTGTGAGCGGGAGTGGGTGGAGTCACTGCGTGTCATGTTGAAAGAACAGACAGAACTGGATTATAAACCGGTGAGGAGACTAAGATTTTAGTCTGTTTACAGTAGTGTACTCGCGATGAAAACAATGTTTGTACAGTGTGAGTGCGGAAACGATGACTGGAGGTTCCTCACTGTCTGTCGTCTTTGGTTGTAGATTGCAGTTCAAACCTTGTGGAACATTAAAATTGCTGTGTTGGTGAAAGCCGAACACGAGAATCGGATAAGCCACGTGGGAATGTCCAGTGTCAAGACGGGCATCGCCAACACGCTGGGTAACAACAGTGCTCAGTATTCACTCTCTATTCTCCTCCCTCATACCTCACATCCTGGCCAAAATCTAAAGCAAAATATGACCAGTGGAATAACAGCACAGTAAAAGGCTGACATTTTCTGTTACAAAAATGCAATTAAAGAGGTTAATATGGATTTTATTACAGCAACTTTTGTGGTCAGACTAAAATTGCAACTTGAAAAAGAAAGAAAACACCTGATATCCGATATTAATTTTAACTGTATACTTTAAAATTAAGAGAATCATTCTGGATTTTTCTTTATCCCAAACTAAATATTTTCACAGCAGGGGGTCTTGACATTTTAGTGTGATTCATTTTTACAACATGATCAAAATTATTGTGTTTTTGTTTTGTTTTTGTTTTTTTCAATGAAGTGATACTTGTCATACTTTCAGTTATGTCAGTGTTTGTTTTGATGTTTGTTTTAGGTAACAAAGGAGCTGTGGGTGTGTCTTTTATGTTTAACGGCACATCTTTTGGCTTTGTGAACTGTCACTTGACATCAGGGAATGAGAAGATTGCCAGGTACTTACCACAGGCCTTATTATGGCTACTTTGTTTCAGGGTCTTACACCTTCTAGCACTTCCACTGCAATTTTACTTTTTGGTGTATACACTTTTACAGTATGTCAGGAAACATCACAGACACACAAAACAAACATGACTCATTTACCTCTTATGACACGTGATATTTGCGTCTTAGAATTCCTTTTAAAAGCGCTTTATAAATAAAATGTATTGTTATTATTATTATTATTATTTGATTCCTGCAGGAGGAACCAGAACTACTTAGATATCCTACGCCTACTGTCACTAGGAGACAAACAGCTGAGCTCCTTTGACATCTCGCTGCGATTCACACACCTCTTCTGGCTGGGTGACCTCAACTATAGGCTGGATATGGACATACAGGTGGAGCAGAACACACACATGCACAGATATGATGAAATGCAGCAGATGGAGACGACACCCTTATGTTGTGCTGCTGTTGTTTTTTTTTTTATCTGTGTGCAGGAGATTTTAAACTACATTAACAGGAAGGAGTTTGATCCCCTGCTGAAGGTGGACCAGCTCAACCTGGAGAGGGAGAAGAACAAAGTCTTTCTACGCTTTGGTTAGTATGCCTGCATTTCTATCAGACTTCTTTCTTAAGTTTGATTTATACTTCTGCATTGAGTTGACACAATACTTACAGTGTAAGTTCTACATAATTACACTCCTTTTTAGAAATGTAACTCCACAACACAGAGACAGAGACCTTCTGTTTAGTTTGTAAGCTGAAAAATATTTCCCTCAGTGGAAACAGGGCTTTTATGAATTAACATGTTACAGATGAGACCAATAAATTGCAGAGTCAATAAAGCTCCCCAAAGTAAGTAATTTATGCAAAATATAAAATGTCAGCCTTACTCGAATAACGTTAGCATGCAGTTTTTATTCGTTTCCACTTAACCTGCTATGAGTTTAAAGGAGTCAATGTGTGTCCACTCACTTTCAGCGGAGGAAGAGATCTCATTTCCACCCACCTACCGTTATGAACGTGGCTCAAGGGACACATATGTCTGGCAGAAACAGAAAGCCACGGGGGTATGTTTACTAATGCAGACAGTATCACAGATAGACTTCCTCCTTGACACCTCTGACAACTCATAACTCTGCTGTTTCTTCTGCTTTTCCGTCTGGTGCAGATGAGGACGAATGTTCCATCGTGGTGTGACAGGATCCTGTGGAAGTCATATCCAGAAACACACATTGTTTGCAACTCCTATGGTGAGACTATCAGCGGAGAATCATTAAACACACGTCTCAATCTAGTCTAACAGAGTCCCTTTTTTTAAAAATTAATTTTAGTAACTTTTTTTTTTTTTTGGTTCATTTCACATGAATATCATAAACTTATATATGTGGGTTATTTGGTAAATACGATGATTTATCAACAACAAGACTTAAAGTTTTTGCTCTTCTGTTTGTCAGGCTGTACAGATGATATTGTGACCAGTGATCATTCCCCAGTGTTTGGTACCTTTGAGGTTGGGGTGACTTCCCAGTTTGTCTCCAAGAAAGGTACAAATTGACTAACTTTTATTCTTCAAAAATTTTTTAATCAATTTTCTTTGTTTATTTCCTCTTTGTGTCAGTTGCTCCTCCTCCTGTGCTGACTCTGCCTCTCTTCCTTCTACTTTTTCTCTGTCTTTAGGCTGCAGTTAGACTACATAATTTGGCCATAACAGCTGATTCTCAAAATATAATGACATCTTTGCATGTTTAGGAACTTAACGATGATTTGTTTGTATTCTGGTTTAAATCTAGACCGTTTTGTGAGGTGCTCCTGTAGTGTGGTCAGACTCATAGCTTAACAGAAGGGAAAATAATACAGCACCTTGCTACTTGTTCTCCATACTCATTCATACTTTGTTCTTAATTTGGCAGAAGTAGCAGCACGGATTAAGTTTTCATAACATTTTGGATTTGGATGCTTTTAACGTTAATTTATTGAAACTGAAAGCCAGTTTTAGGTTCACCATGTTTCATCTCTTTTGTCTTACTCCACTCTGCTGTTTTTTTTTCCATTGAGCAAAATACCTACTCAGATCTGACTTTTTCTTCTCCACTTCCTCCACTAAATCCCGACTTGCTGCCTGTTTCTGTGTAGGTCTGCCGAAATCTTCAGAGCAGGCCTACATTGAGTTCGAGAGCATTGAGGCCATAGTGAAGACGGCGAGCAGAACCAAGTTCTTCATCGAATTCTACTCCACTTGTCTGGAAGGTGAGAAGAACAGCAAAACCAATCAGGCATATAGAAATCCACCAGGTTTTACAGCACAGACAGGGTCTATGTAGCACCAAGTGGATGTAATAAAAGTTTTCTGTGTTTCTTCTTTTCGTATCTCTCTCCCTCCCTCCCTACTCAGGCCGTCAGTATACCTTTAAGCTCAAATCCATTTTTGACCTGTGCTGCATCCCCACCTCCTGTTCGTTATGTACCTTTGAATGAAATGCAACAGAAACATCTTCCTTGTCTCATTCCCACCTCCTCGTACCTTTGTCCTCTCTCCCATCCCCTTTGCCTTGCATTTGTCTCTCTGTCTCTCATCTGTAGAGTTTAAGAAGAGTTACGAGAACGACAGTCAGAGCAGCGACAACGTCAACTTCCTGCGTGTGGGCTGGTCCAACAAGCAGCTAACAACGCTCAAACCTCTTCTCTCTGAGATCGAGTACCTGCAGGACCAACATCTGCTGCTGACAGTGAAGTCACTGGATGGATACGAGTCCTACGGTATGAAGAGAATGGTTATGTTTGTGTTGTGGCCATGCAGGTCTTTTCCAAGTTGACTTTTAGTCTGACAAACAAGCATGTGTGTGTTTTTCCCTGCCAGGAGAGTGTGTGTTAGCGCTGAAGTCAATGATTGGCAGCACAGCACAGCAGTTCCACACCTACCTGTCCCACCGTGGCGAGGAAACAGGAAATATCAGGGGGTCCATGAGGGTCAGAGTCCCCTCCGAAAGGATGGGAACCAGGGAGAGACTCTATGGTAATGCTCTATATATGTATCTGTGTGCTGATAGGGAAATGATAGGGAGAGTTCAAAAGACACCACTTAAAAAGATTCAGTGTTTCTAAAGAGGAAATGTAAAGTAAGCAGTTGAGACTTACGGAAGGACTTTTGAGATTCAGTCATTTGCAGGCTTGAACTGTCCAAATGGTGCAGTTTGACGTTTGACTCATGCTTAACTTTACTGCTTTTTTATTGTTGTATTTCAGAGTGGATCAGTGTGGACAAGGATGAAACAGGCGGACCTAAAGGGAAATCCACTTTGGTATCCAGAGTGGGACATGAATACGTCAAGTGAGCACACTCTACTCTTTTAATTTTGCACTTGATGTAGATTTATAGTAAAATGCAAAACTTGGTATGTTTCGTTAAAATTTACACACATCAATGACAAGGAGAACACAGTCTGTAGAATGATTAACCTGCTATCCACATATCAGCATTATATTCGATATCACCATAATCCAAGGGAGGAATTACAAAGTACTGTGGAGCACTTTTGATCCCTGGTGAAATGTCTTTTTTCCAAAAGCAGCACAAACATGTCCTTAAACTGATACATCTGTAACATTATGAGAAAATGTGGAACAGGAACCAACATCATTTTAAAGAAATCTTTCATTTTCTGTAATTTGTTACAATGGAAAGTATCTGAACACTGTCATGTTTGCCATTTGCCTGATGGAGACCCAGTATGACTTACATGTAAAGTTCGGCAGCTTCAGTGTGCAGATTCGTTTCATTTTTGCTGAATCTAATATCCTCCACCATTTGCCAAGGATGTGCAAGAAGGCTCATCTCTGAATTCTCTATTGTGTCCCACTTGCTGACTTGTTATAATGTTTTTTGATGTAGGCCATCTGTGGTTCGTAAACAGCTGGGAGAGCTGGGAAAGGTCAGTGAGGAGGGAGAAAGAAGCAGCAAGGAGGAAACTGCTGTGAGGTACGGACACTCTCAATTACATGTTATCCTCAAGTTAACCACACAAAAATTACAACCACGTAGTCCCTTTTTGATGTGGAAATATCAGCAGCATTTTTTATACGACAAGAAGTAGAAACCATTAAACATAAAAAGATAAGTCGCCAACCACCTGTTGTGTTTTTGTGTGTATTGTGAAGGCCTAAACAGGAAGCACCAGACGGTGATCCATCCATCTGCAAGAACAGCTACAATAATCCCGCCTACTACATCCTGGAGGGCGTTCCCAACCAGTCGGCAGCTGCTCTCTCGCCTGAGCTTCTCCCATCTCCTACCTCTGCAAACCCCCAGGCAGCTAAAGCTCCTCTTCCCTCAGCTGGAGCTCGAACCAAACCCCCCTATGGGGCCTCAGGGCCTGCTCACCCACGTAGACCCATCACAGGGAACCCAGTCCGCGCTATTAGTGAAGAGGGCTCTTCAGAGGATGATGGAGGCGCCTGTGTAGCAGGAGCACAGGGAGGTGTTGTTGGAAGCACACTGAATCGACCCCCTCCTGACTTCCCCCCTCCTCCTCTTCCTAAGGGAGCCCTGGAGGTGGTTACTGAGGCCCCCTTCCCCAAACCTCGCCCCCTGTACCCAGACCTGGCCGAAGTCAGGATCCCAGCAGCTAGTCCTGCTGCCCCACTGGCCCTTGGAGACGGCTTTAGACGAGCGGGAGGTGGAGGAGGACCGGGGGCATTGGACGATCAGTCGTGTTCTGTTCTCCAGATGGCAAAGACACTGAGTGAGAGCGAGTTTCCCGGACAGCCTCCACGCGCTCCGTCTGCACCGCCACCTCTTAGAGGGCAGCCGATGGGTTTGGGTCTGGACGCCTGCCGTACCTTCCCCCCCAGAAATGCCATCACAGAGAGTATCGCAGAGGACATGCCAGAGGAGGTACAAAAAACTAAAGATTTATAAATGAAAAATAAATACGCATCACAGTTTACTGTAAAAAAAAAAAAAAAAAAGGTAAGAGAGGAAATTTTTCTTACCATATTTTTTTCTCTAAAAGTAAAGGTATAGCGTTGTGAGAATGGGGTGTCATTTAAATTTACATCTTTATGGGATTCAGTAGGCAGCCAGTATTTAAAGCTGTACTTATTTGTTTTGTAATGGGTAGTTTCATTTCATCTCAGTTGTGTGGTACATAATCTCACAAGCACAGAGGCTTTCTTAAACTTGGACATAATTCAGCACTCCAGACTGTTCGGGGGGACAGTATTATATGTAAAGTTTGCAATCGTTCATACAGTCCGTCTGTATGAAATCCCACCCACATGATCTTGATTCCTTTTTTCTTTATTATCCGTCTTGGTGTGAAGGAAAATATAAGCTAGCATAGTACTGTATCTGTCTTTCTAGTGACATTAATGATGTTTGTTCTGTGGCAGCAGTGACGAGCTACAGCAGTTTTTTAAGTTTATTTCCTGTTTTCATTTCCCTTGCGCAGGCACTTTGGGGCAGCAGTTAGCTCGTCCTTTGTCCGTTGGGAGATTCCTCAGTGGGGGAGTGGCTACAGAGACTGGGGCTGGAGAGATTGAGCAGGGGGGACTTCTACACAAACGGCTGGGACGACCTGGAGTTCCTCAGGTACATGCATTCTCAGACATGATGTTGTCGATCGTGCAGTGGTGCATGCATCAATGGGTGGGAAAGTAAAGCTGTTGCTGTAGACTGAAAACTGCAAAATCTCCAACTTTTGAGGCAGAAAAAGATGAATCCATATAGTGAAATTAAAGATTAATATATAATAAAAATAAGTAATAATTAATACTTCTGTTGTTCTTTTAAGTAAATTATCATTGTTAAATAACAATAATTGTTTTTCCAGTGACATCACTGAGGAGGACCTGGAGGAGGCGGGGGTGCTAGACCCCGCCCCCACAAGCGAATCCTGCTGGAGAGCCTAAGGCAGCAGCAACAGCAACCCAACCGAAATGAACTGTTTGAAACTGGTCTGTGACTGGTCCTAACTGGCCCGGTGCCGCACCGGGTCCCAAGTGGCCAAATCTCAGCTGAACTGAACTGAACTGAGCTGGAACGTGCCAATTGATGCCAGACTGTGCCTTCTGAGAGAAATTGCACTTCATTTGTACTTTGAAAAAACACTTGTAGAACCACCATTGTTTTTCATTTGTACTGTATGTGTGTTCTTGTTGTCATAGAGGTGGCCTTATTTAATGAAAATCATTTCAGTCCTTTAAATGTCACTACATAACCCTCGGCTTGATACCTAGCGAGAAGTTGCAGGATGTGATAACATTATTTTTCTGGCTAGACAGATTTAGAGATATGACTCATGCGAAGAGCAACCGATGCCTTTGCTTCTGACCTGCAGCTTCAAGCTAATGGTAAAGCTTGTTTTACTTTCTTTGTCCTGGGAGACCCTACCTGAGTTGGAGATTCCTCAGATTTGAGGACTTTAGACTGTCAAGTATAAAGCTAAATGAAAAAGAAGGTTTTTATGAGTAACCAGTGCCTTGGAAACACACTGCCTGTATTTTGCAATGTGTACTTCTCCGAGTCTCACTTATTTCCTCACTAATGGTCACATGTGAGGAAACAATGTGGGAGTTGTGAGAGAGCACTCAAGGGTAATGTCAGGTCAGGCAGAGGAAAGCCCTTCCTTCTGGGATGGAGGCGGACAGGAAGTGAGACAGGAGAGAAAACCAGCTCTGACTTGAGTCAGGCTAAACTGAGCTCAACTCAACGCATTTCTCAAATTTTGTACTGATGTGATGATGTTTGGGCCACTGTTGTTTAAATGGTGGAATTTATTGTCCCAGTGTCTCTGCATGTATTTATGGTTCTATGTTTTTTTGTTTTTTAATGATAAAGGGAATATGGATCAAACCAACCGAACCGGTCCCAGGGGGAACTAAAAGTGCATATTTCACAGTGGTACAACATTTAAGTGACAGTGTTAGCCATCAGCACCTCTGGTGTGTTATTTGTGAACACTCAACACTGAAATTTCAGGGATGTTGAGGTTTTTTTTACACTTGCAGATTGTGACAAGTTGGTTACATTTTGAGAAGTTTTTTTTTTTTCACAAAGTATTCTTGAAGACATACTAATTTTTCCCCCCAAAACAATGTATAGATATATGCAAAAGTGATTCCTCTCAATCATCACTTGCAACCCACTAGAAGAGTGTGGCGAAGTATTTTTCTGCAGAGACTCTGCCTGTATTTTCTTTTTATTTCTAGGACATTTTTGGGCGTGTACCCCAACAGCTCTCAGGTGGGGTTGGGGCTTTAAAAAAAGGTATTGGCCAGGTGCCTGAGCACAAGCAGCAGCCATCCATGAGACACAACGCCAAAAAAACCCCACACATATAGAGAGTGATTCTGGGGTTGCCTTTTACTTTCACTTGTACACGTTTCTAAACAGTAACTAACAATCCTGCGTAGTATACCTCGAATCACTGACAAGTGACACATGCATCATACAGATTCTTCACACAATCAGTATATGGTTGATCACTTGAAAAAATTAAGCAGATTAATGCTCTGAAATCACAGTTATACATATGAGGTGGTAAATGCAGTACCACAGTGAAATATCTCTCTGAAGGTTTCCCCCAGCACACATTTCTCATGCATACACTTTAATTGTCTATGAGGACGTTAAATTTCAATTTACAGAAGAAGGCACATCTTATCCCATCTTTGATGGGCTTTATGTCACATCACTCATTTTATTTTAAATTGTGTGGGTGGAGCAGTGTTCAGGGAATTTGTTAACCTAGCCATATAGATTGCCTAACGATCATTCTACTGAAGATTTACTAAGCCATCAATACTGTCATTGTCTGGGAGAAACCATTTATTACCAAAACTTTTGTTTTGTCCTGTGTTTTTTTATTTTATTTTTTATTTTCTGCTGATTTTATTCAGTTGTTATGTTTTAGTTTTATGGTCGTGACATTTTTTTTAGTATGGGGAAGAAGATGTCATCTCTCATGATAGATTAAAAGCAGAAAAGTAGGTTTCTGCAAGTCACAGACGGTTTAGGGATGTTGTTGTTCCCTGATGTAACCAGCAGGTGGTGCTGCTACTCCATGAACCTCATCAGTAGCTGCTGACAGGAAATTATGGGGAAATACTCAACCAAGTCATGCTCAGTAACTGGAGTTGGTTTGTTTAGATAATATTCTTGAGCAGTTAGGAATCAGAGAGTTAACTCACCTGTTAGACTGCCGTTATTTGTTCTCACTTTAAATCCTGCCTCCTCTCCTCTGACTAGAAGACGTACAGATAAGACAGTTTATAGTTGTTTTAAGAAATAACGTGGCCTCAGAAGTAGAACTCTAAACTCTCAATGAATGTGTTTCATAATTGGGACTAAAGATGCATTTGTAACTGTTTTATTTTTGTCTGTTTCTCCCGCTAATTTCCATTGTGACCCCAAAACATCTTTAACTAATGTTTTTCACTTGCAGTCTCAGCTTCAGCACTTGCCTGTTATGTGTTGTACAATTTGTGTTGGTTTTTTTATCAGCCAAACAACCATATTGCAGAAAATGTGCAGATGTGTTAAATCTGATGTCTTTTTCAAGCATTTTTGGCCTCTCAGTGTTCTCGGTTGTGTGTGTGAGTGTGTGTGTGTTTGTGTGCATGAGTGAAAAAGAGCCATTTCTCTGACACTCCATTTTTTCTTGTTCCTCCATGTAGTCACCTCTTTGGTTATGTTAAGTTAATATAAGTTGTTCGCTCATGTAATTTTTTTTTTCAATTAAAATCTATTACATTTACTTATTTTCTACATTAGCTCATTTTCTCCTTTTTGTTGTCGTCTGCAGGGAAAGCTGAGAGGATGAGACAGTTATGGTTCGTGCGTGGAGACCTGCCTCGTTAAAGGAAAGGGAGAAAGTGTACGGTAAAATGGAATAAGTGACAGTCATTCAAGTTTTTATTTGATCATGATTTCAGTAGCTGGTGCTTCCTGTGTTCATGAAAACAAATTTAGCTTCTCAGATCTGCACGTAACACACAACACTCTCATCACTCTGTAACACACAAGAAAGCAGATCATTGAACACATCATGTAGTGCTTCCATAATGTAGATTTATTAGAATATTCAGAGTAGTGCTATAACTTCTCATTCACTAGAGCTTCTGTCGATTCATAGTTTTCATGGACGTGTTTGTCTGTGAGACAGATGCTCCGCAATGAAATAAATCTGTAAAGCAACGTGAGAGAAATTAACAAAAGGCTACCTATTATTTATATTACTAATTACGGAATTTACAGTCACAAAATTTCATGGAGCAATTCAAATAAATGTGTGATTTTCCTCACCGACATTATAAAGAATATTAATAAATACATGTTTTTCCTTTGCTTTTTGAGTCTGGAGTAAATCCTCGTCAAAAAGTAAGCTCTGAAATCAGTCTTGTTTCAGTGTTTTGCTACAAAATGAAACAGAGATGATACACAAGCAACTTGGTGAGAGAAAATACAAACAGCTGCTTTCTTTGCCTTTTTGCAAAAAAAGAGGTCAACAGGAAATAAAAATCAGGGTATTAATGCACATACAGTAGAAAAATCCAGAAACTGTCTGCATCTCTCTCTATATTGCCAACATTTAACCGGCTTGCATTTATGAGAAAGATCATCCCATATTTGTCGGCTGTGGGAGACTTGATGAAAAACTGATGAAAAGAGTCAGAGTGTTGGATGAGTTGTAAGTCCGCTAGAGTTCAAATCATGTACTGAAGCAACAAACTCATTCGCTGCCATCAGTCCAGCAGGAGAACCGTCAAAAAACTCTTCAGTTTGTGACGAAAGTGAGAAACCAGCTGTGTACCAACAACTGAAGTCTGTTATAATTAGTTTGATGTTTGTAGGTTACACTCTGCTCTGTGTTTTCACCTCTGTCCATCCAAAGAACGGGGCAGAAAACTGCAGGAGCCTTAAGTTCTGCGTCTGCCCACTGTTTGATAGAGAAAGGCATGATGGGACAGAGAGAGTGATGGGATGGGACCATAAAGCCTGAAAGGGAGAGTTGGGGGGGGGTCACACTGAGGATGAGAGTGGGGGAGTCAGGACTCGATACAGTAAAGAAGGAGGAAGAAGGGATGAACTGGGGAAGTGTCTGGTCTGGACCTGGCTGCTCTAATTGGATTTTGGGGTGCCCTGCTCTGTTCAGCAAAGAGATTTAGGGGGACCCTGTTCCCTTCTGGTGTCAGGGGAGCTTAGAGGAAGTTGTGCTTGAGGATAAAAGTTTGTTTTGTTTCCCCAGCTGAGACTGGAGTGTGATGTTTAGATTTCTGCTTTAAACTCGTACCTGACCGCCATGCTCATCAGAGCCGGCGCTGCTGTGTTGCAGTGCGGAGAGTGTGGGAATGTGGGTTTAAGTGAGCAAGAACTGAAAAGACAAAGGAAAAGAATCTGTGTATGAGTGTGTGAATGCATATCTGATGTGTTTATCAGTCAAAGTAGCATCATTTGGACACTGGTGTGTTAAGGGCCTGTACATGCAGAGTGTTGCATCCTTGGATTGAGTTTTATCTGAGGAAGAGTGGTGTCTTGTCAAACTGTATGAGCAGATCTGACTTGAGGGTGAAAACAGGTATAAAACTGATCATGTTCAGAGTTTTGCAGGTGCAGTTGCATAATATTTTGGGGTCAGAGTTAATGACCAGACCTTTGACTTATCTGAACTTTGAGCAGTTTCACAGGATGTGTTTTTTAGAGAAGAACCGAGGGCCTCTGAGCTACAGCAGACTACAACAGTGAATGCAGCGTTATAATGGGTAAGTCCTGACTCTCAACAAAAGCTAGAAACTCCTCACTGCTCCGTCGACAGTTCTCATTTTCTCTTCCTCTGTGCTTCAGAACAGGTTCGTCTTGATGGTGGGGTTGGGTTTTCTGTGGAAGGAGGACAGGACTCCAGCAAAGGGCCCGGTCATACTGTCCGCCGGCTGCCAGGCCTTCAGAATCTCCTGAGTCTGGGCAGCAGGCTGGGCCACGGCCGGGTTGGACGGCCCCAGGCTGGACCAACTGGGCGGCTTCAGCCCCTGGAGGACCGGAGAGTTGGAGGTGTTGACGTAGACGTTGTTAGCAGGGGCCGGGCTGGGGCTCAGGCTGGCTGGGCTGCCCAGGTTTCCATTGGCCGAGCCCGGCAGGGAGGCCGTGCTGTCAGGTGTGGGGCTGCAGGTGGATTCTTTGGACTCATCGTCGTCAGATGAAGATCTCAGCTCTCCGCCCTTCTTCCCCCCAGAGCTGCTGCTGGAGCTGCTGCCCGTGGTGCCACCAGAGCTGTTGGCTTTGGCGTTGGCTGCACGCTCCTGCTTACGAAACTTGGCACGCCTGTTCTGAAACCACACCTGTAAAACACAGACAGAGGTAAACTTAGTATCCGAGACACGCAGACAGACAGACGTTAAATTTAACCTTTTGAAACTGCATTAACAACGCTTTTCTTGTGCTGCAGTCAGACGCCTTTACACGTAGGCTATATAAACCTTTAAGGAAATTGGTTTGATTTCTTTCAAAATCATGGGGGGCAAAAACCAATGAGCAACTTGACAAGAAATGTCCAGCAAATTGCAAGAAATAATTAGATTTAGGAAATTATTTATTTTTTTAAAGCTAGGTAAAGCTGGGTTTCAGATGATGATATTTCTGATTATCATGATTATATATTCAAAATTATTTTGTAAAAAAATTAATAATAATAATAATTTCTGTTTTTTTTTAAAAACGTTTCCATTATTTGTTTGTTTCTTTGGTGTTTTGTCCTTCCTAACATCCTACAACCATCCTAAGTTAATTATTACCTTCTTATGTTTTTGAAAGGAGTTTGCTCAGGTTTTTCAGGTTTAAGTTAACTGTCTTTTAGTAAAAGAAAGAAGAAGAACAAAGGTCTGTTGCTCTTACTTGTACCCGCGCCTCGGTCAGGTCTATCTTCAGCGCGAGCTCCTCTCGCGTGTAGATGTCCGGGTAGTGAGTCTCGGCAAAGACCCGCTCCAGCTCCTTCAGCTGGGAGCTGGTGAAGGTGGTCCTGATGCGCCGCTGCTTCCTTTTCTCGTTCAGGCCGGAGGGGTCCGAGAAAAACTTGTAAGGGACTGAGAGGTGAAATAACATACGTTTAGTGATCTGAAAGCACCATTGAAAACAGTCTGACTCGCGGTTTAAAACTGCAGAAGACACTGATTAGGCCCTGCGTATGTCATAATTTATAAGATTTGGGTTTTTTTTATTAAATAACTTTGAAACCGATGATATTAAATCTTTTGTTAGCAGCTGTTTTTTTGTCATTTAACAGCCGATTGTATTTTCACAATTGTTAATGTGTTTTGAGGCGTTTTAATTGATTGTTAAACCCATTGAATTGTGTTCCTAGCCACTGAGACTGTATAATAGGCCGAAGCCCAGAGGCCAGATTCAGAACAAAACGCTGAAAAGCCAATATTGGCTTTATAAAGCTGGTTCATTTATACTCTTTACATATTTATTCCATTTTCATGAACATGTTTCTTTTTAATAATGCTAACATTGACTTTTGGAAAAAAAAACACATTTATCTGAAAATAAGTCACAAATGAGGGTGTTAATTGGGATAAAATTGGGATGTTTATCGAATGTATCAAATAATTTAATAATAAAACCCTACATTTTACAGGGAGTGTTAGTCCGTATGCACAGACCCTCACTTTGCAACTAAACTGTATTATTATCACGGATGTTAGAAATATTACAACATACAGAGCGAGCATTTCAGTCTATGTGTAAGCCTGCCAAAATCACTTCTTTAAGAAAAGAAAACGAACATCATGAATACTGAGTTTAAATAAGGCTATTGATTGTGATTTATGTGTAATTTAATTTAAATTTTAATTTAAGGATTGGACACAATTATAGCTACATATGACTGCAAATGAATCTGTCTTTTATGAGCCTATGACCAACAGGTGTATACAGTATTTATGTGTGATTCGTCAAGGTTTATTTCGTTTTGGGTTAAGGGTTTAAGGACGTATTTCTTCTTCTTCTTCTTCTTCTTCTTCTTCTTATTCTTCTTCTTATTCTTCTTCTTATTTTATTATTATTATTATTATTATTATTATTATTAGCCTGTCTAAATTGGGCACGTGCATATATAGACTATTGTCCCAGTTATAGAATTACAATGTTTCACCTTTAAAAATCTCTGAATTTATAAAAGGCATCGTCATTTGAAAAATAGGCCTAGATAAATAACATAAAAATGTAAATTACTACACTGATTTGACATGCAAATGTCTCTCTGCATATTCTAAATTATCCTATTTTTTGCAGTGATTTTTTTCCTAAATCAGGAAGGAATGTTGTTAAGATCAAATTCACGTAAAATCGTTTAGGCCTTAAAGTGTAGTCTATAAATTATAAGGTCGACAAACACGAAAAACAGTGTTGATATTTAGATGTTTTCTTTATTTGTGAATTGTAAGTGGCAGCTCGAGCCGGAGGAAACGATGGACGTTACGAAAATGATACCTTCTATAACCTTTTCTTTCTACTTTAATAAATAGCCTAGTGTTAATACAATGTTTAGTATATAATATAGTCTTAATATAATGACCTACATCCCACATAACCTTTCTTTCCATCCCTGCAGACCTTCAGAGGAGTAAAACGGAAGCTCGTGTACCTGAGGAGTAAGGTGTGGGCTGGTGCTCTCGCAGGGCTCCCAGGGTGCAGCTGGCCGTGCTGAGCGGGGTGCAGCCCGGGTTGGAGAACGGTCCGCTGCGGATCGGGTTGTATTGAAAGGAGCTGGCCTGGCTGCACGAGCTGAAGTCCGCGTAGGCCGACGCTTCCATGGCCGCCATGCAGGAGTCATAGGAGTTCAGGTAGGAGTAATCCATCTTATACATGGAGATCAGCCGGTGCAAACACCGGGCTGCAAACAAAAAACGACGAGGTGAAGTCTGAGCAGAGGTTCGGGTGTGTCTTCAGGAGCCCCTTATTTTAGGAGATAGTGAGTAAACTGTTCAAACCAGTCAGAGTTGTTGAGTCTCTCCAGTATCTCCGGTGACTGTTTGCACGTCTCTACAAAACTCCTGTCAGCTTTGTGGTAAATATCTCGCTGTCACGCGGCTGTTTTTCGTGTATATTGGTAAATAATCCAGATGTTTTCCTCTCTACGGCTCTCCTTCTTCACTTTCTCCTGCTCTCGGTTTTCTCCCTTCAGTTTCCCTCCCTGGACTGCAGTTCGCTCTGCTCTCGCGCTCCGTTTGACAGCGCGCTGCGGCTCGCGCGGTGTTTATAATAAACTTGGCAGAGCGCGAGACAATAGCGAGGCGGTGGTCTAGTTTCCATGACAATGGCACCAGTGAGTGAGCGTGGACACGGACGGCCCCCCTCCCACCGCTCACTGCACCGCCCACGCGCTCCAGAGCACGGCGAGCTCGCAGGTGTCAGCAGAGTTAAATCGTCAGTCTAAAAACCAAAGTCTTGACCAAGTCTTCTTCATTTAAAACAGCTATAATGTTGGTGTTTCCTTTATCGGACGTTTCTAATTTCTGGTGAGTCAAGTCTTCTCAGCCCACATATGACCAAAATGACGCGTCAGTCTGTTTCAGTTATCTTAAATAAAGCTATAAACTGCGTTTATTAATCAGCTCACAAACTGTCGTCGAAATAAGGACATTCCGTTCAAGACAGCCACTTCTATGCTTATTTTCTGCCCCCGAAATTGTTGTTTCTTCTCTCTTTTACTGTTTTGAAGAGATACGCGAGCTACAGTTGAACTGCCTCTTAACATGCTCATAAACCACGTCCGGTTTGTAAATTATAATTTATGTTTGGTATTAAATTAACTTTAGTCCATCCTAGCACTCAGAGAGTGGGACTTCTTGGGTATAAAATACAGTGTCTGTTAAAGATCACAAGAAAGGCCTTTTTATACGCCCGTAGAGATTTAAAACATTTTTTAATAAAAAGTAGTAGCCCACATGCTCGGTTTGGAATTGAAATGTTTCCGATATTGGACGCCAAAGAAAACACTCCTGATCCTTTCTATGTTCAGAGTTAAATGTGAGATTAATTTTGCGATTTCATAGCCTATATGATTAGTATATGCCCCGACCAGGTTATAGTGAATATATATACGCGTGACTAAAATGCAGTTTATAAGCAGGTGCAGGTTGAGCCCCAAATGATGCCTCGCACCCGGTCAATATTGTTTCACTGCCCCTCAAACGGCTCGTGGAAACAACTGCAGCTCAGCCACAGAAGTCTTTATGTGAGGGAAAGCGTCCAGATGTGACGGTGATTGGTGAGATTAAAAGCTTTGATTTGATTCCGATCACTTTTACGGAGATGTCACCAGAGTGAGCGTCACTTTGATGTATAGGACTAGAGAGGGAAGTGGCTGCAGAGACAACTGAGCAACCACGACAGGCTAACCATAAACGCATTGACGCTTCATAAATTGGTTTAAGTTTATTGTTCGGTGTCATACAATGTGATAAGTCATATCCCACACGGCCTCCATCACACCACACCACACCACCACACACACACACACACACACACACACACACACACACACTGAGGGCTTAAAACCGGCAGGCAGGCTCGCGCGCATCTACTTGTTTCCAAATCTGGTGCTATTTTAAAATGTGACGGCTGCATTACGGGCTCTGTTGACTGCTGCATTACAGGCTCTGTTCACAAAATTAACTTGCATTTTATTAGTGGATAAATGTCCCCAAATAATATAACCCACAAACCGAAATTACGTTTTACGTGCATGCGAGAAATTTATTAAGTTTGGCGTGCGTGCATGCTTCAGCGTGCGCGCTCTTATCTCTGCTTGACCAGAGGCGGCATGATGATGCGCTTTAATTTCATTAACCCAACACGCGCGCGCATGCGTGCCATTTGCTGCGCTGTACTCACTTGAACTACAAATAAGTATAAATAATAAGATTTGTTTAAAGCGTTTATTGTGTGGTTGGTGAGAGCTGGTGAATGTTTGGGGCGGGGCGGCACGCGGTGCTTCTGTTGATACAGTTGTTGGTCTTGTGCTGATGTTGGCTCGCAGGTCTGGTTGAACATCACTCATGTCTGCTGTGTGCAGGGCCTTAGACAAGAGGGGTTTTTTTTTTTTTTTTTTTTTTTTTTTTGATTTATGCAGTTTTTCCTGTAATTCAGTCTTAAAGAAATATATCCCACTGAATAGAATCAATTGCAACATTTAGGATGTGTGCGTTATTGCGCACGACATCACATGTCCTTCATATGGTTCAAGGCAGTTAACAATCGGAGTTAGATTTAAGAACTTGATCGATTTTTAGTTGTAACTTTAATATTGTAGACTTTGTGTTACGTGTTATGTATAGTCACTGCGTTTCAAATAATACGTCATTATTTATGCAAAATATGTTTCCAATTTGGAAACATCGGTTTCGCATGTTAATGCACCTCGTCTGCAAATATTTTGTGACTTTATGCACCTGCCTTCCATGAGAGCATGGTCCTAGTCTGCCCCTATCTGCCCCCAAACTCTTCAAATAAAAGTTTCGGTTCCTGAACACATGAACAAGAATATATGCTACTGCAACACATATATATCCTTAAAAAAAATAATAAAAATCTCTATCTGATCCTTATATTCTTTAAGCCACTTATAAATATACATGTTATACGCCTGTGATTTTTTTTTGGCTTCCATTAACCACTCAGCTCCCAGGCCACACCGTCTGTTGTGTGTCCTCTTCCCGTCTGGTGGGTTCAGAGGTGAGTTTACCGAGAAACTTAAACTGTTTCAAAGTTAAACTCTCCAGGCCGTTTCTGCCTCCCCAAAAAAGAGCATCCAGGAGCGACCCTAGCTCCCGCTTTTAAAGCATTTAAACTTTAATCCCTTCAAAGAGGGGAGCGGTCTCTTCCAGGCCGCTAATCCGCCCTATAGTGCTGCAGCGCAGGGGGAGAATTCTCCTCTGCGGAGGCTTTAACTTTGGACTTTTACATTCATGGGGCGATTTGACGGAAACAGTAACGGGGATCTTTGGCATTCATGACGTCTGAGTCAACAGAGGGGGACACAATGGTCCCCTAGAGGCTCCTGAGGGCCCCTGAGAGAGGAACCCCGGCTACAGGGATTATAGGCCCATGGAGGAGTGGGTTATTAGAAGGGGACATTTTATGGACGCACTTAAGGCTGTCCGTTTTTAATCAGAGTTATGATTGACTTAACTTTAAGCATCAATCCACTTTAAGTGACCAGTTTGTGTCAATAGCACAATTAAAAAAAATAGGTTTAATGGCAGGAGACAAAAACTGTAATCATAACTAATTAAGCAATTAAGACAACTGAGCAATCAACCACACGTTATATAAAGGAATTGTGAAGGAAATAGACCTAACATAACACTACAACAAAGAATTGAGAATATATTTAAATGGTTATTATGATAAAAAATCGAATTTTTCTGTGTTTTGTCGTTGTGTCTCTTTATTAGTGGATATAGGTTCTCCGTTCAAGCCTCAATCTGCGTTGTTTAATGATCCTGATACATCATTCGTGTTAACCCGAGTATAACACCCCCCCCCCCCCCTCCTTTTTTTTTTTACTGAGAAAATATATTCCTCTATAGGGGTAAAACAAGCTGCACTAAGCTTTAAATTCATACTCCATTAATTATCCTGTCTGTCCATATTTCACACAAGAAAGGGGCATGATCTGCAGAGAAATCCTAATCAAATTCCCGACATTTTTTCCCTCTCTGCTCCCATCTTTCCTGCCACTGTAATTGTTTGTGATGTTCTTCCACCGACTCGAGGTCTGCGGGGCTGCATGCAGATTCGCCTTAACGACGCAGGCAGTGGGATAACTCGTGGAGTGGGTGGAGAGACTGGTCTCTATGATGGATGGCTGCATGGTCTAGATGGAGAGATGGAGAGGTGTATGGATAGAGACAGGGGATAAGGGATGAGTGAAAGATGGGACACCGGTTTAAAGAAAAGCCACGCGGGAGGCCCCAGCCCGGTTTCTGTCCCGTGACACGCGGTGGTGGTCTGAAAACCAAGTGAAGCTGTCTGTCACAGAGAAAGGCTGCCAGCTCCATCCATCATGAGAGCTCAAAGAAGAACATGTCCCGTGTGCCGAAAGCCGTTTTCCTGCTTCAGACTGAGGCAGTTATTGATCCTCAGGTCCGGAGAGTCTGCCTCCTCTTTGTCGAGCTTTGAAAAAGCGTCGTTTAATGCACAAATTACACCGTTTCTATTATTCTCACATAAATTAAGAGTTAATTAGGGCCAGTGCCACCGGTCCGATCTTGTACTTATGAAATCAAACTGATTTACCGTTGCATGATGTGAGCATGCAGCTTATGGTTACCGTGTAGCTGCAACAAAATGCAACTGGTGGACAAAAAAAAAAGAAAAAAGTAAACAAGCAGATGTCTAATGTTTAGTGTTCTGACAAGACTTAACCCTCCATACAAGCATGATTCCGGTCGTCGAAAATTACATTTTAGTTGTGGTTAATGTAATAAACATTAATATAACTAATATAAACGGTTAAAATAGCTGCAATAGTTTTAACATCTTAATTTGTGCGTTTTTAAAATATTGTATATATTGTTGTAATAAGTGATCTTATTTCGCAAATAAATTACAACTACATTTTTTTAAATTTAGATTATACTATTAATTTTTTTTACGATATGACCCTCATATCTTAATTATTAACAATTGCTTTTAAATGAATATGTCAGAGTCATTAAACATTATTTACATTATGTAGATTTTACACGCACTTCTGTGTATTTTCTCGTTTTTAATTTTTCTGTTGTGCATATTGAATTGTTAAACTTGTAGCCAATCATGATAGGTAGGACGTGAACATCTTAACACTGTAGTCATTGCACTGTGTCAGGTTATAAATGAGTCCCCTAATGCTGATTTAATTGCCACCTGTGCGTAATTCGGTCGTGCGCAAAATACGCAGAACCGCTGATTGGATTTCCCGTTTGGTCTCAGCATGTGCCCGTAATTTGACTCATATGTAACTTTTAAACTCCTAACAATAGTTTTTAGATTATTGACAATAAATCCCTATATATATATATATATATATAGTGTGTGTGTGTGTGTGTATATGTATGTATGTATAGATATAGATATAGATATATATAATCTTATAATTTAATTGTTAGGACCCATTAAATTTGCCACAGCTTTATCCTCCACTAAGTTGCCTGCTTTAAACCCACCAGGCCGGTGAGATCCGCACAGCCGAGCAGCTGGCTCTCCACCTGCAGTGTCACTAAAATGTGTCGTGTCATCGCCCCTCTTAAGATCCTCTTCTTTCCTCCGAGGTGAATTTGATTGCGCATTAAATAAAATCAGAAATCACAGACCCAACCGTTAATACCGGCCTGTGTCTTTACAGCAGCAGAGACTGCCGGTGCATTTGATTTGCCCAGTGATGGATGAGAGACGGTGCGGGAGGGAGGGGGGAGAAGAGAGGAGGGGGTGATGGGCCAGGAGCCGGGGGGTCCCGTCGGTGCGCCTGTCCCCGCATTTCAATCCCCAATTACCGGAATGTACCATGACGCTCCGGCTCGAGACGACGGCGCGCATCTAACCGGGTTAGAGACAGGAGCAACAGCAGCCAGTGTAGGAGTTACACTCAACTCTTCACTCAGGTGGTGTTGATACACATGATCATAATCAGTGTGTGTCCACAGCCAACAGGAGGAAAATAAAACACCGATACCAAGATAAACTATATATATTCATTTATTTCTCAGTCTGGGCCATATGTGGGTCACATCTGTAATCTGGACCAAAGTGCATCACCTAAGAGAAGTCGTGTCATTCCTAATAACAAAAACAGCTTGATAATTTAGGCAAACATCATCAAAAACACCAGAACCTTTAGAGGCAATTTGCCCTGCACACCATAAAATCTGACAAGTTGATCTTACTTAAAATAATCTTGGAAACTGGTTGCCTTGAAAAAAGAAATTATAACTATTAATCTTAAGGTTATTGTTAAGTTTACTCAAAATTTTGCTGCATTTTCTTAATTTTGTGAAGAGTTTTGCAACTCAAGTAACCAAAGTAGGTTTGACTTAAGTTGATCATCACAAAGAAGATTTTGCCAATGATGAAGTTAGGAGATGTAAGAGTTATGCTTTTTTACCATGTTTAAGAAAACACAAGAATAACTGACTAGTTTGCAGCCGGCAGAACACTAATATATTGCTCAAAATAGTTTACTGAAGCTGCAAAAACTTAATCAGTCTCGTCACTTTTAAGTTACAACTTCACAAAACTAAGTAAATATAACTACATTTTAAGTAAACTTAACAATTAGATATAAAGTAAACAGAAAATAAGACTAGTAGTTATATTTACATACATTTACAGCATCATATTTGCTTGATGAGTTATAATCAACATAATGTAAGTAAAAACTCCACAAATTACCATCAGATTCGCTCAAAAACGTGAATTGCAACATAAGACAAAATAATTATGCAGCACAAAGGCTCGTCAGGCTGAACTATTGTCAATTGCCACAAAATGTGGTCATTAATTTTAACCCATCAAATGACACTCACACTAATTTAAGTCCACTCTCACATCAATCCAACATGCATTCATCAGCCGGAATATGACGCAGAGCAGCTGCGGTTATTCGCATGCTGCATACATCTCTCCACTGCGGCACCAGACCTGTATTATCCTAATGGATAGCGGCATGTTACTTAAAAAAGAAGCTTTTTAGGATAAAAACCAGGTCCCGGGAGACCACAGTACACACACACACACACGCACACCACAGCTGGAGCAGCGAGGGATGGCCGCGCGCAGGAGAGCTTCTCCAAACACGCTAATTAGATCTCGAGCTCTGGCCCCGCGCTCTGAAAGCAGCCCAGCGGCGGGGCGCGCGGAGCTGTGGAAAGTTAATTGAATTAAATTCCCTCTAAACTAATTAGGCTGCAATCTGCCACGCGAGCTGTCCCTGAGCAAGGTTTGAATTAGGCGGAATGGATTCTTTCCTTTTCTTTAAAAGAAAGGAGGGCAGACTGGTGTGTTTTTGGTGGGGTCCTTTATTTGTCTTTTATGCTAATTCTCCCAGGGGACTGTCACGTGATTGCCTTGCGGTAACCGGACGGTATCCGGTGTGTGCAACCCCGGTCCGCCGGTCTGTCCCCGAAGCGCAACAAAGTCTCCATAACTCCGGGCGTGAACACAAGAGCCACGAGTCTCATTTGAGCAAAACCAAAATAAAAGCCTCCAGCAGGTTGGCTGTGATAACTGTGCTGCATGAATGAGGAGCATCTTTAAAGCTGAGAGGACTAAGGTAATGGAGGTGAAATCGATCGCTTTCCTGGGGGAGAACAATGAGAGAGAGAGGGAGGGAGGAATGAGAGGGAGTGTGGAGGGACACGGATGAAAATCCCCCGTTAAGAGCAGGGACAGATATGATAATGGGAGAGCCTCTAGTAGTCGTTCATCATTCACCACCTCCACCTGGCTGCTGCTGCCCAGGCTGCACTGCAACTGCACTGAAATCAAACACACCCAAACTTCTTCACCAATCTTTTTATTTACAGAGCTGAGATTAGCATTCATAAACCCTGGTGTGCATGAGCCAAATTTCACACATAACTCAGCATTGTTCAGTTGTGCACGCAACACATTCTAGTACACAAACTGGAAACACTAGTTACACTCACAATAAATGCCCATAGGAACAGGGTCTTATCTGGATAAACACAGTACTGTTTCAATGTGTGTAAAAAGAGCAGTTTGAGTTATCCAAACTACTCAATAAATCCTTTTGTTGTGTTAATTTAACATTAGGGGTTATAATATGAAGAAGGAAGACTGGAGGTCCTTTGAAAGTACATTTTGAGCAGAAAAAGGAGGGAGAGGTTAGACTTATTTATTTTGTCAATAAGCAATAGCCAAAAAAATACAGAGGCACACTGTTTTACCAGAGTTAAAATGCTTTTAATAATTGGGCTTAGCACCTACACATTTAAACTTAATGTCTTCATTAGGGCATATAAAGATAAGTGGCAGCTGATGTCAGGTGCCAGGCAATCAGAGCAGCACTGGATAATTGTCACAAGTGTAATCAATGAAGTGATTGTGCACACACACACTCAGGGCAACTCCAACAAAGCACCACTGCACTCAAGGCCAGCAAATTCATCACATAATCAACACCAGATACATGCCATATAATTCCATACAAAAACATTTCTAAAAAATAACAATATCCAAAATTTGTAACGTCATGGGACTTGAATCCTCAGTATAGGTTCCGATGCTCCACTGAAGTTGATCACCTGTAATGAGGAGAGAGATGAGGTGTAAGGGACTTAAGAAGGTGGTGTTGCGGTATTTCATGACAACATATCTTTTTACAGATATGGAAAGTAGTCCAGCTCCCATGGCCTCTATACCCACTGCTTTGAGTGAGTCAGGGTCACAACCTTGGTGCGGTTTGGGGTAGTCCTCATTTTCTGGCATATTTGTGTTCAGTGATTTTGAGTGCCAGAGACCTAGACTGGACTGGAGATTTATTTGCTCATATTTAAGCCTTGTCTGCCTGAATTTATGGTGGAAATGTCTTTATTTACATCCTGTCATGTGGGGTGCTTGGCTGCAAATGCGAGTTGCTCATGTCCCATGGCGTCTGTGGGCGGCTGTTTCAAGCTTATTCAGAAGCAGCAATAGGTGGACTATGAGACAGTGGGGCCCCTGGTCGCAGATATGCAAAAGGCGCCACCACCTTTCCTACATGAAAGCAGAACACAAAGATTTTGGCGGTTTTGCTTCCTGTTTTGTTATTCTGTGTCTATTTGTAGCTTTCAAGCATCTTTTTATGGTTTTACGCCTCTGTGGTATTTTTTTTGTCCCCTTGTGATATATTTGCATCTTTTTGT
The DNA here is from genome assembly GCF_008729295.1 of Plectropomus leopardus. Taxonomy (NCBI): domain Eukaryota; kingdom Metazoa; phylum Chordata; class Actinopteri; order Perciformes; family Serranidae; genus Plectropomus; species Plectropomus leopardus. Next base: position 13,620,965 of record NC_056467.1, on the reverse strand, counting down.
CGTCATTCTTCTGTCTTTTTGAGGTAATGCTATGTCTATTTTGGTTGTTTTTTGTCTCTTTGTAGTCATTTTGTGTCTCTTAATGTTTGTTTTGCTGCTGTTTTGCTTCTCTTTGTTGTTCCTTTGTATCTCTTTGTGGTCTTTTTGAGTCCCTCCCAGGCTGGTACTAATTTGATTGACATTTTGCAGGTGAAGACCAGGGAGGCCCTGACACTTCTGGGCCCCGGGCTTGTGCCTGATAGGCTCGTATGATAATCCATTCATGTTGATCTTGTGGCTCTATGTTGCAGGGGCACCTGCTGCTGCTTGGGTCCTTGTCTTTGACCAAGGGAAGAGATTCATAGTAAGGTAACAAAAATATACTGGTCCTCCATTTCTCTCCTCCCATGTTTGACCTTTTTCCCACTTGCTTACCTCTCTGTTTTGCTTCTCTCTCACACCTTGAAGTCCCCTCCATTTGTATCAGAAGCAGAAGGTGGAGGAGACACACCAGGACAGAGAGGGAAAGACAGACATATGGACACCAGAGCAAGAGGTAAGGACTGAGAGAAAAAAGTGGAAGAGAGAGAGAAGCTACGCATGATGCGGAGGGAGGTTGGGGAGGGAGTGAGCGAAATGTAGCGAGATAGAGTGAGAGCGAGGTTAGGACGATGGAGGGCCAGGTTTCTGTTTCTCCATAATCTAATCAGAGAAATGGCAGCAGTCAGAAATAGCCTGACGGACAGACTAAGAGCCTCTTCTCTCTCCCCTCCTCCTCTTATTCTTGTCTTCCACCTCAGGGAGGGTAAATGGATACACACACGTGCACACACACACACACACATACGCCAGCTTGACTTCCTAAAACCATAAAGTGTAGATGTGTTTGAGGGTTATAAGAGATTGGGAAAAAAAGCCTTGAGGTATCAGAGCAAAACCTGATCTACTGTCCAGATGCAGCCACTTTGGAAAAAAGGTCTACTGGCGTGTTGCTCCTTTCATCAGCTTCCCAACATGCAGAAAACATTTTTAAAGCATCCGGCAATTCCCCTTTTTCCAGTTCCCAGGAAATACAACAAAATGATAAGCTTTTGAGGCCGTAACAAATCCAACAGTGGGCATTATGAATGCACAAAATCTTGTAATGAACTGTTCAGCTGAGGTTCATGGGTCTAGATAAAAGTTACCATCCTTTACCAGGGCTGGGCAATATGGATAAAATCAAATATCACAAATTTTTTGACCAAATATTTAATTTCAGTATTGCTACAATATTGTAGGGTTGATCACTAGTGCTTTCACAAAATATTTACACAATGAGATTTTTGATAAATAATGATCCTCAATGTGGATATGATGTCAAAGTGCATAAAGACAAATAACTAGAGCAGTCTGGTATGTTCAGAAAAGGACATCACTTTACTATAATGCAGCCTTTAAAACCAGGAAAAGACATCACTTACACAGTGAAATGATATGGTTTTATTGGAAGAAAATCAGGGCTACAAGTAACAATTATTTTCATTGATGATTTATCTCTTATTTATTTATTTTTTTTATTGCTAAGATTCCAAGATGTCAGAAAATATTGAAGTGTCTATTTCAAGATGCCAGAGCTCAAAACATCTTCAAAGATAATAGTAGAAAACTGTTCTAAAGAGGCTTTAATCAGAAAGTGTTTGGCATTTTTGGTTGGAAAATTAATTGATTGACAGAATTGTTTGCAATTCAATTCCTGGGGCTGATCAACGAACCCATCATTTCAGCCCTACAGAAAATAATTGCAATGTTATACTGTAAATCAACAGGAAATGACAGCTGTGACGCTGTAGATGTGTGTAATAGGCTAAATGTGTGTGTTGTTGGGGGGTCCAGGCGGAGCACAGTAAGAGTGAGTGTCTTTTTCCTGCATGCTAATTCCTCCCTATAGAGAAGACATTCCTGCAGGCTGTGTGTGATGTCTTTTACATTTCCGTGGCATTTACCGCGCTGCATTCTCTCCCAGCGTTCGACACAGACCCCCACACAGAGCAGAATTCCAGGGAAATTCCTCTGTCATGTTGTTCTACAAGGTGGAAAAGCGTTATTGTTGCAGAATTCCCACCCAGGCTCTCACTCTCTGTCTCTCACACACACATCCATCCATCCATCAGGAGTGTCAGTGCGCCACAAACGGAACAAAAAAACAGAGGAATTTCCTTTTTGTTGTGATGACTTTATTTACTCAGTGGAGGTCGGGATACAAGAATGAAAAATGTTGCTCGATTACATTTGGCGCCTTGTCAACATGCTGTTCAAACATTTATGAAACAACACTTTGAATATTATTTCTACACGACTCTAAATGTCTCTTTATGTCAGATAGATTTTTTTAGATAGACACACACTGTACAGCACCGGAGCACGCTGTCGTGACAGGCGAGTTCCTCTACATCAACATGCATCAACAGAAACAATTCACAAAGCAGTTTTATAAGCTATCATTCAAGTGACTGCTATACTTTACTGCTTGGTTTTTCTCCACTAACACATTTTTTACTAAAATGAAATAAATAAGCAGGTTGTGTTTACTAACATTTATCAGTGATGCTCTGCTGGTGATGATTTCTATGTAAATATGCATTAAAATGAACAGAGATCATGATCCGAGCCAATGTCAAACTATCTTTGGTTGTTAATACTTCTCTTCATCACAGCAAATGGACAAACACAAAGTGACTGTAGTTTAGTACACAATGGTAAAACATTTTTCATTCTTAAACCAAATTACTTAGTATTTAAGAGATTTAAATTTTGTTACTCATTAATGTTAATTTAGTTTTCCTATTTGACTTCCCTATGGTCAAAATCAAGTGGCCTCCAAACAGCCATTCATCTTTTTATTGTCAGATGTAGACCCTCCACTGTTCATTGCCTTTAACTTAACTTACATATTCATCCTTATCTCTTTAAAGGAGCTGTATGCAACATTCAGAGCATATCTATGATTCAGAGTCAGGTCAGTTTTGAACATGGAGGTGGTGAGCAGCAAACAGTGGTAATGGTGGGAATGGCGCTAACAATGGCAACAGTGCTGCCAGAGCTAGCAATGTTAACATTGGGGATAGTGAAGGGTGGGCGCTGCACTTCCAGGACGATGCTGTCCCACCACCATGGGTCAGGACGGCATTATCAGCTGTAACTGTCATATTTGCATATTGCAGAGCGGTAGCAGTTAGTTAGTCAGTGGCATCATTTATGCTCACCGTTTTATATGTACATGACTACAGATGGAGTCTTCTGTCTGTACTTTGTTCATTTAGTTTATGGATACGGACAAAATGGAGCAGTGGAAATCAGGGGGAGCACTGAAGCATAGTTCCAGCTAGATTTGACCACAGAAGACAGATGCATTTAAAAAATGGTGGAATGTAACGCAAATATAGTGAAAAGAATTCTCTGTCCACATATCATGATGTATTTCATGGCCTCACAGTCCACCGCCGTCTACAGTGCTGCCTCTGTAAAAAGGTACATTTTTATAACCTCCTGTATTGTAGCCTCATTTCTTGTATGAAACTTTTGACTCTGTTATCTATTGCCACCCGTTGGCTGTATCTGTGCAAACATATAGGACACATAAAGTATGAGAGCGGTGACGTTTTTAATGTATGTATGTATTTTTCTACATAAAGGGAGCATCAATGAACCTTAGCATGGATGCATAGCCGAACCATTTACCACAACAAACCACAGAGAAGCTCAGGCTACTACACACATAGCGGTAGCATGACTTTATTCTCTACTCCACTATATCTTTACATAGCAGCTAGTGGTTTGTTGCTATATTAATGCTCTGAATGTCACATAGAGAATGTTTAATAAATATTAAATACTTTGGCTGTTTTCAGTTTTCTCACTACAAGATTAACATTAACTATCACTATGTCACAGCTAGACATCAACAGTTGGATACTACAGATGTAATGCAGCAAAGCTTTTGTTTCAGCTAATACAATGGCTTCAATCCACTGATATGAGATGTTTGATGATCATGAAGCTGCACATGCATACTGAAGCATCTATGCTGTGTTTACACTCTGTAACATGTTACTTACCCTGCGCTTAGATTTTATTTCCAATGAGACTGTATGCACAGTGATTATCAGTCTTGGCTGTGAAAATGAATAACAAACTTTAATGGTCAAGTAGGCGGAATTAGTTCACATTTTACAGTACACATTGTTGGCAGATATTATATTGCGATACTGTGTAAAAGTTGGCATGTAAATACTGCATATGTGTACTGAAAAAGAGAGGCAGTGATGTGTTTATCGAGGTACTTTTATTGGTAAAATCCATCAAGAACTATCCAACCTCCTCATACTATGATGATGGTGATGGTGATGATGATGATGATGATGATGATGATGATGATGATGATGATGATGATAATGATAATGATATTGTGTGTGTGGAAAGTGTACATGTGTGCATAAATTTATCTGGATATATCCTCTGTGTGTCTGTGTTGTTAATGTTCAGGGCTCAGCGGTGGACGGATGTCCAGCGTTCTTGATGAGCTGTCCTCTCCTACCACCTCAAGGCGCAGACTGGGCGTCCTCCGCTCCTCCTGGTCCTCTGATTGGACAGACAGACGCAGTGTGCAGCCTTTGGGCAGCAGCTCCTGCTCGTATGCTGCAGCTAACTGGTTGACGACCCGCCGCTCAACCTGAGGTATCAGTGACAAGGTTAGTGGTGAGATGAAGTTTAGAAAATTGTATTTAAACCAGTATGCTGACTATTTCCGATGACTTTCTTTAATTTATTTTGCATTTTTAATAGATTGTTACTTCATATCACAGTTAAAAATGAATTTGTCGACTACTGCTTTCTACATCTGCTGTTCTTGAGCTTTGCTCCTGGATCACAAAAACAACATAATGCTGATACTGAACATTTTTTTTTAACTACTGAAAACAAATCCCTGTTGTCGGCTGATAAGAGCTCTTCACTGATCAAAACATGTGACTTATGTCTACTGTATATCTAATATCTATCATGTGTCATACATCTATCTATGACACATGATGATATCAATATACCAAATATACCACTTAATTATGGATTCATCTACTTATTTTCTTAAATGGCTCCTACAAACACTTGACTTTGACCCAACACACTGCTGCCTTGCAGACCATGTTTGTGTGACTCAAAGCCATTTGAGTTTTGTTTTTTTGGTTTTTTTTGCGACATCTGCAATGTTTTCCTAATCATAACAAAGTAGTTTTATTGCCTAGAACTAACCTCATGTTTGATGGAGCGTGCTCCGTAGTGCATGTTATACCCGCCCGCCAACAGGTCCAGAACCGGGCGCTCCCACTGAAGAGTTATATCATGGCGCTGCTTGGCCTAATGACAGGGAGAAGGGAGTAACAGAGAGATAAAGAAGAGCTTATTATCATAAGAGGTTATTATTGTAAACAGTCAAATCAAAGAGGGAGGATGGTGGATGCCGGAGAAAGAGACAAATGCAGAAGCAGAGAGGAGAAACTGTCAAGCAGCATGCCTGCCAGTGCTAATCAACAGGCCCTTAATGCATTTTAATCAAACTCCAGTCAATAGCAGCGATCAGAGCTGCTCATTTAGCTACTGATGTTAACACTCCATTCAATAAATACAATGCCGTGTTTTACTCCAGAGATACAAACACTAATATCACAAGATTACAAATACGGTATTAAGGCAATAATGATAGCACTAAACATTTAATTTATTTGATATAAGTGAGTGACAAACAAATGGCTCGTGAGGATTCTGTAATAATGAGATTTCTGCTGTGAGCAGCGCTGCCACACACAGACAGAGACGAGTTATTACGAGACACAAACACTTAAAACCTTAAAGACAAATAGATGCATGAGAACAAGTAGCAGCAGCATTCAAGACAAATGCACAGAGTGAGAGTCATGAGTCACGCTCCTATCAGTTGCCTGCAGGGCCCATGTTGACTGTCAGGACACCAGCTGTAATATTAATAATTAAATATTGATGAAGGCTCCACATGTTAAACACTGTAATCACATTATAGTGAGTAGTAGTGGCACATGATATTGATCTGCGTGTGTTCCTGCACAGCTCAACGGCTGCAGGATGAAGTGGGTAGGGCCTTCCAGCCCCAGTGGAGAACACCCATGTTATAAAAGTACGGTGCTGTGAAGTCTCTCAAATAGGGCTGCAACTTCTGATAAGTTTCACTGTCGAATAATCTGTCAATCATTTTCTCTATTAATCAGTTAGTTTTGTTGATCTATAAAGTAGTGAAAATGTCGATCAGTGTTTCCCGAAGCCCAAAATGATGTCCTCCAATGTTTTATAATGTTCTCAACTCAAAGACCTTTAAGACCTTTTCAAGAGAATAGTTACCTAAATTTAAGATTTTTTTTTTTATCATCGTTTTCTCATTCAAGCACTGCAGGTTTGACGGTGAGTGTATACAGTACTGTTCAGAGGCAGGTTTTATGTAGGAATAGGTTATTAGATTAAGTTAGGTATGTCTATATTTTGCCAACAGTTAAGTACAAGTGTAAACTATAAAAACAGTATTAGGTTCAGTAGTGGGCTTAAAGATTTGTAAAACCAGAAATGTGTATTTTTACAAAGAAGAGCTTGATTCATTTTGACAAAAATAAATTAAAAGATGTAAAAATTAAATTAGCTAAAATGTTTGTGGCAATTAAGACCTAACGAATTCTAACTGACTTTTTTTTAGGGCCTTATCTTAAGTCATTTTAAGACTTTTTACAGACCTGCAGACACCCTGGTTACATACCTTCTTGGCCCAGAAGTTGAGCTCTTTGCTGACCAGCTGCAGCAGCTCTGAGTGACAGAATGGGAGGAAGTACACAATTTCATTGATCCGACCCAGAAACTCGTCTCTCCGGAAATGAGCCTGGGGAGGAACCAAAGAGTTAACAATGACGACCGAAGCCTCTCATGCCGACAACAGTAAACTGCCGTAGTGAAGCAAACAGTTAAACTGCACCATTTGTCTGTAATTACTTCAAAACAAGGTGTGTCTGAGTAACTGAGTTACCTTCAGGATCGGACGAATCACAGATTCTTTGAACTGTCTGGAGATTGTGATGTCATCACTTTTCTGTACATCCTCTGTAGAAAAAACACATCTATATTAATCTCACTTTTAATTTTATTCACCTGACGTCTCTATATGTCTTCACAGGGAAGGGCCAAATCACTTCACTTTATGTGTTTGCAATTTCTAAAATGTTGATCGAAATTATTTAGCAAAACATTATTTAGCAAACTACAAACTGACAATCTGACAAACAAAATAATCTGAAGTATCGTCAGAATGGGTTGTAACGGGCTCCTGATGTGAGTACTAATAAAGTTCTAAAGCGATGTAGAATTTATTTTTCAGCTGTAGCAAAGGATGCATATAACAAACGCAGGTCAATGTGTTTGTGTTTGCATTTTAAGTATGTGTGTGTTTGTGTGTTTCTCTCACCAAGGTTGTCGGCCAGCTTTCTACGGCTGACCACCTCAGCTTCCTGGCGAAGTTGTAGTGCATGCTGGGCGATTTCATCACTTGCAACGTTGGATGTCATGATGAAGATGGCATCTTTACATTCGATGGTCTTCCCTTTACCATCTGTGAGGCGACCCTGAGAGAAGGACCGCAGGAACGGCAGAGGTCAGTCCTTTAGTGTTACACTTGCAAATGCTTCATCAAACAGAAACACAGGATGACCACTGTGTGTTTGTATACGCACCTCATCAAAAAGCTGCAGCATGATAGTGAGAACATCAGGGTGAGCCTTGTCTACTTCATCAAACAGGACGACAGCGTTGGGACACGCCTTTAATAGCTTGGTCAGCTGGCCCCCCTCTTCATGTCCCACATATCCCGGTGGGGAGCCAATGAACTTTGCCACCTGAGACAAGAGGGAGAGAGAGTACTTGGGCTGGATATCGCTTAAAAAGTTCCAATACCAATACCAGTACCCTTAAAATGATTACAATACCAACAGAGAACATCATTCAACACTGATAGTACTAATCAGGTGGCGAATATTTTGGTGGCATCGCAGCCACTGAACTGCCAACTCAGTCAAATGCGCAGCACTCACTTCACCAAACATCATACTGTATGCGTTTTAGCTGCTGCTGCGGGAGTGTGAGCTCTCCGCCAGGGACAGTTGTGAGAGTCCATCCGGCCACACGCAGACAGAGACAGAGCTAACTGTTAGCGTGACACAATAAATGGCACCTAATGCTCATTATTCAACAACAGAGTCAAGTTGATTCAGTGTTGGTGTGAGTTTGTTGGGGACGTCCAATGGCTTGGTGTTGGATGTTAGCTGCTGGCCGCTGCTGCTTATGTTAGCTTGTAAACTGGGCAAATGCTGAGCTCACCATTAACTAAGGAGAGTGGCTCTAAAGACAGCAGCAACGACAAGTTTGTTGATCCGGGGTTGAGTTGGGACGGTAAGTGATAAAAGCTTGATTGCAGGTTTTATTTCACCGGAGACGTTTCAAAATTACTTAAAGTTATTTGGTTCAGCCCGAGGGGGTGCACAAAATACCGTACAAAGGGCCATACTTTACCTATAAAGCTTTCTGTTGCTGCAAACTATGCAGAAGTCAACACTGGATAACTGTACTGAGGTGAAATGATAAGATGTGGTTCTTGAACATCATACAATAAAGCAACTCTGATTCACTGATGAAATGTTTTTATCACCGAAGCCTCACAAAGAAGGGCAAAAACAACATTAATTTTAGTTTATGCATCCATTATGAGTACATAAACAGAATTAATCCACTGTGTCAGTGACATGCATCTGCAGCAGTAGAGTGATGTAACTGTTACTCTCTCCTTTGAAAGGAATGAACCTCTGTTAGAGCAACAAATTCAACACAGTTTGTGTGATTCATCCAGTCATTAGAAACACACAGTTTCTGACTCTTCCTGGTAAAAAGTGTCTTACCTCGTGTTTTTCCTGGAACTCCGACATGTCCATACGGATGAAACCCTGCAATCACATGATGGGTTAACCTCCTAAAGAGGCACAACATGCTGCTGTATCAGTGTGTTGAACATGTGCTACTAATAGTTACCATGGAAACCAGCACAAATTGAATTCCTTGTCATTTCTTCAAGGCAGGAAGAGACACTATATTAAATGTCTGTTTTATATTAGTGGGAAGACCTGTTTTCCGCCAATTGACTGAATATTTGAAGATTGGTGTGTGTGTGAGACGCTTCATAACATACCTTTTTGATGTCCTTGTGCATGTAGCGAGCCACCTGTTTGGCCAACTCTGTCTTTCCTGTGACATCCAGCATCAGACAAAACAGAGACATCATTCAATTATTCAGCTTCAAACAGGAACAACTCCTGCCCCCATTTAATTATTTTGTTTTTAGTATTGAAAAACAATGCCTACTCTTTTGGAATACATCAGTATGCAGAGATTTCAGGAAGCTTACTCATTTCAGACAGAAAAACGATCTCTCTCCTTCTCTAAGTGCTGGCCTAAATCCCAGTGTCTCCCTCTACAGAGCTTTCAATCATCTCAAGCTCTCTAGAAGCACACATTATGTTTGGCGCTAAAATATTCTGCATATAATATGCTCATATATGATATTGATGTCTTGTGTTTGGTATGCTTATGATTGTGTGTGTGTGTGTGTGTGTGTGTGTGTGTGAGGCTGTGTGTCTTGTTGCTGTGTTTAATATTGATGTCTCATGGCCACTGTTTGTCGCTGAAGGCAGCAGAGAATATGAACACTGTCTCCCCTTCATCTATCTCTCTGGCCTGTCATCTCACCATCTCCCTCTTTTTTAGCCATCTATCTGGCCCATAATATCCCTCCTTCTCCCTCTTTCCTTTACTCCAACACACACATACACTCACACTTCCTGATCTTGCTGCTGTTTCAGAAAAATTTAAGATTTTCTCTGAACTGGAGATGTCAAGTTTCAACTGAAAATATTGACTATCTGCAGATATTGACTTGATTCAAAACAAGTTTTCTACATAATACAGCTCCATACTTAGCCTGCGGAAGTCCATCTTTAAAAATATTTTTGACTTTTAAATAAGAATACACCCTGTATCACAGCCCTTCTTTAAATGGCTTCCTATGTTTTTTTATTCTGGCATTTTTGCCTTTATTCTGACAGTAGGTGTGAGAGACAGATACATGGACATATGAGTGTCAAAACGGATCTGTTGCAGCAGAAAGGTCCAAACAGAATTCAGTAAGTCTCAATTCATCCCCAGTGGATATCTTTAATTGAAACCTCTTTCGTGTTGTTCTGAGGTTTGTCCCCTCTCAGCGCTGTGCATCACAAAGACATTCATTCAGTGTTTTAAAGTGCAATCAGCTGTTTTTGACAGCTGGTGAACCCAGCGCTCAATGGACTACAATAAACAAACAAATTGGAAATGGTTGGAGCTTTGTAAAGCCAATACTGATCAATTTTTCATTGGTCCTAAGTTATGGGCAGGTGGGTGCTGCGCTTCACCACCATAAGTTGGGGCTATGTTATCAGGGGTAACCACTGTATGAGCGCAGTGCAGAAGGGCAGCAATTAGCTAGCCAGTGGAACATAAAGGGAGAGATTTACATGCACTTACATGCATACGCAACCAGCCCGCCGACCAAAATAAAAAACAGTGAAGCTGAGATTACAACACACACAGGTAGCGTGACTTAATTCTCTGTCCAGAATCTTGTTTAATTTCCTCTACTTTTACATGTAGTCTGTTTCTTTTGAAATCAGTAGACTGGATGGAGGAAAATACACTCCACATGCATTCAACAAACTTCAGAGACTTGACTTACTCAAGTGTTCTGTTTATTTTGGCAGCTACCTTCAAGAAACTCAAGAGTTTTTTGTCATTACTTCATTAGATCAAATGAGTGAGAGGAGGTGTTTGGTGTGAAAGATAGAGTGACTTACCAATTCCTGATGAGCCGAGGAAGAGGAATACAAGAGGATGCTCCTCGTCATACCACCCATTCTCCTTCCTCCTGATGGCTACAGAGTGCAGAGACAGAGAGAAAGAAGATGAGACTATTATTTCATTTATTTGCATTTGTTGACTTTGCTTTTGCACTGAGTATTGTGATTTTCACCCAACTGAACCGGATTGACCCGAGGGCGACGGGTATCCCAGAAACTATGATAAAAGAGTGAGAGAGCAGGGATGAGAAAAGGGTCAAGACATTTGGTGGAGAGAAAAAAAAAGAGTCAGAAGAGAGAAAACAGAGCAAGAGAGCAAGATGAGAGACCTCCAGAAAGCTACCCACGCTGCCTCTCTTCCCCCCTCAGTCAGTGGGGCCATTAGCCAGCAGTAATTGTGTTAGCCTCCCTGGCGCGGCCATGGCGAAATCAGTTTAGCATGGATCGCAGCCTCACACACACACAGACACACACGCTTGCTTAAAGAGGAGTGCCTACCCAACCCTGCCATCACCCCAGCAACCACACTCACACACATACACAAAGACAAGATGATGAGGTGGATCGGAGGGGAGTGTATTTGGCCCGTGGTTTCAGCCACTCGACGAAGAAGCAGACACCAGCACAAACTCATCCAAATCTGAAGCTGTTGAGAGGCCGGGGGCCAAAACCAGAGCCACAGATGAGCAAGGTTTTGCCAACAGAATCAAAGCACGGCACAGTGGCTTATTGGCTGCCTTCAGCAAAATGGACCTGGGTTTGAATCCACTGACAGGCTGGATGTGTGGAGTTCTCACTTTGACTGTGTGGCTACCCTTCCAAGGTCCAAACACATACAGTTTGGATTGGAAACGTATTAATGTGCCTCACCTTAAGGAGCTCAGAGGCTGTTGAGTATGTATATAAAATGGGTGGATGCAGCCTGATCATGTCATTATTTAAATCTTCATAAAGCTCACACAAAATGATCACAGTTCCCTTTATGAGCTGTGCATCTACCTCAAGACCTTTTGGGCCTGTTAACACCTGGAATATGTCTTTGGTGATCGGATCACAAGTGGACAGCCCTCCGTCTGTTATGACCTGGTGTTAAAATGCTTCTTCACATGCATCCCGACTGAGAGACCACTTTTGGTCCAGACTTACTTCCCCATGCTCAATATCGTCATTGTTGGGCACAAACCTTGTATCTCCACATTTCACTATTTTCTTTTTTTTTTTGTTAATTAATTCTATTGTTCCCCCTCTGCGTCTATTAGTGGATTTTAACATTTCTCAAACAATGAAGTGTATGTAAAAAAAGCTTATGATTAAACCTGTCTCCATTGGTTTCTTTTAAAAACACAGCATTTTTTCTAATGAAAAAATACTACTACTTTTTCTCCTGAAAAATAGATTTTGGAGATAGGAGGTTTGCGCCCGACAGCGGTGATATCCAAATAAACATATACGTCATTTACATTTGCGATACAAAAGAAGTAGTAGTTTGCAAGATGTGGTGCATGGGCTAAATTAAAGCAAAACAGAAGGAGTCTAATCCTTCATCTAATCATTCAAAATATTTGAAGAACTCATATTATATATCTGACACGCCAATGAGTACGTACCTCCGCCTACATAGAGGACGTCAGCTGATTAGGCTGTGCTTCAATGTGGACCAAACACGAGCAAACACACTGCTGAGAAAATGTTGCCAAATGCAGATCAGATCACCTCCAAATGTGGTCTGAGTGATCAGATCTCAACAAGGATGATTGGGTACATTCCCATCTGACTTAGAGCTCTCCATCTATGATCCAGTAACCCAGGATGCTTGTTGATTTCAGGTGTAAACAGAGCCTCAACTGATGCTGGCGGACTTGCTGGTAATGTGTGGGGAAACCCTGGAAAACACCATTAGTCAAACCTACAATATTGGCCCTTATATCAATATTGAGGTATTTAATCAAAATATTGTGATATTTTATTTTCTCCATATTGCCCAGCTCTGACTATAAGTCTGCAATTTCTATTTCCAATTTTTGGTGTTGGCTATGTTAATGCTGCCACATCAGGCTAGCTTTTATCCTGACAGAAACACCAAACATGCAACCACACACAGTAGGTCTGTCTTTGGGTTAGCTTTGACTTGATAACTTTATCTCTGGATTGTTAATTTAGGCTTTTTAAAATATGGAGACTGCACATCAGTTAGATCATGAATCCTGGTCTGTTTGAATCTGACAAGTGAGAACATCATTAGAGAAGCCTTGACTCAAACATGTATGGCAGGCTGGTCAATTTATGCGACACTTTTCCTTCAATTTCCGACCAGTTTTATACACCTGCCATGTATTCTAATCCAGTTTCCACTGCCTTTACAACTTCTGGCCAACTGTCTGTACTGACAAGTTCTTAACATAAATATCTCTAGTTAGTTTGAGATAATGAGCTTAAAAAATGCATCTTAGAGGTGTCAATTACTTGGCAACTTATCGTGTGCAGCCAGAGGATGGTAAGTGGCAGGAGAAATCTGTGGCCAAGTTGCTAAAGAGAAGGAACCGAAGCTTCAGTTCACCTTTCAGCAACAGTCAAAGTGAGTCCAACAACAGCTGCAGATGAGATGAAGAGACATTTCCTGCTCGCTTATTGTGATCTAACAGGCTCTGTGTGTGATGCAGTGAAGCTAAAATCCTTCAAGACAGACACCAGACCTGAGTGTTAAACTAGCTACTAATAGCTGATAATCATAAAGAACAGATGCTTGGCAGCAGCAGAGGAAGAGAGAGATGACATGGTAGGGAGGGAAGCAGCAGGACAAGCAGAGATAAGGAGAGGAAAGAGGAGTAAGGATGTAGGAGGAGATAAAGAGAGGAAAGAGAGAGGAGTGATGGAGATAAGGAGACAGAGAAACAAACGAGTGTGTCAGAGATGGACACGGAGATGAATAGTGACAAGAGGGGCTCCAAAGCTCCGTCTGCTTTATCAATGGCTGTGTGAATGACAGCGTAACCTTCTGTGTGTGTGTTTGTGTGTGTTTTAGTTGATTGAGACCGACTTTGACAGAAGGGCACATTGACATTTCTCAGAGGACCCTGACAACAACAAGGAAAGGAAGGAGACACAAAACAAATGAAAGCTTGCTCTTTCTCACACACACACATGCATGCACACACTTTCTCTAACAACACACAGTCTCACAAACACACATACACACTCAGAGCAGCGTGTATTGGGCAGGTCTGGTTGGCTCTAACATGATTATAGAGGGATGATTCTCCTCAATAACTCTTAGCCCTGAGAGCTAAACCTGGATCAATCTAACCTCCTTCCTGTGTGTGTGTGTGTGTGTGTGTGTGTGTGTGTGTGTGTGTGTGTTTGTGTGTGGTTGTGTATCTTGCTGCAGGCCAGCTGTTCGTCATGAGATGTTCAGGTGGAAACAGCCATTCTGGAGACATGACAACACACCAAGTGCAAAAATTTTTTGGTAGGTGTTTCCCAACTTTCGATACAATATTTTATTAATTCTTTGGACAACAATACAATATTTGCTGGTATCACAAAGTCTGCCACTATACAGTTTTGCTTCATTTCAAATTAGGGTCCTGAGACAATATCACTTAGGTACCTATCTATCTATCTATCTATCAATCAAGTGATCGATAGATATATAGATATGAATTATATCATTGTAAATTCAGTATATTTAGCCTTTGGACTATTGATCAATGAACTGGTTTGAGTACATTTTTTTAGTTAAAATTCTAGCATAAATAAGAATATTTTCTGTTTTCTTCCCTCCTCTGCGACGACAAACGGAATATTTTTGGATTGTGGACAAAATAAGACATTTGAGGACGTCATCGGATACTTAAGGAAACATTAATTGACTTTTTTCAACCATTTTCTGTCATTTTATAGACCAAACAAGTATAAAACATGAATACAAAATAAAATAATTCACAGGTTATTCAACAATCAAAATAATTGTTAGTTGCGACCCTACACATGAAACAAGCTATTTCAAAACTCCACCTTCATCTCTGGGAAACTGTAATGGATGATGGGGAATGAGAGGAGCTGCTGAAACGTGACAAAGGTTTAAATATATTGTAGTATGTGTTGCCTCTGAGATTACATCATCTGGTCATGTGCAGCTCCCATCTCTCTTTATCTGTATGCCCCTTTCTCATTTGTTGTCTCTTTATCTCCAGTATATCCCTTCCGCTCTTTCCTGGTCCATGTCCTCATCTCTAAATCTCTACCTCCCCCTCTTTGACTCTGCCAGAGTTTGGCTCATTCCATCTCTGCTCCTCTTTGAAATGGCACACAACATTATGACTGCAACTAACGACTATTTTCATTGTAGATTAACCTATTGATTATCTTCTCGATTAGTTGATTATTTGTTAGGTCTATAAAATGTCAGAAAATGTTGAAAAATATTGTTCATTGTTTCCCAAAGCCCAGGATTACATCCTAAAATGTCTTGTTTTGTCTACACCCCAAAACTATTCAGTTTACTTTTGGAGTAAAAGAAACCAGGAAATACTGACGTTCAAGAAGCTGAAATCAGAAAATGTTGACTTTTTTTTAATTACTCAGACTGATTAATCGATTGTCAGATTTGTTGATGAATAATTTAATTGTTGACAACGAATCAATTATTCATTGTAGCTCTACACAACACAAGTATAAATTCACAGACGACAACATGTTTTTGTATTTATCTTTGCAAATGGATCCTCTTTTCAGCATCCAACATGTTCTCTGGCTTGCTTTCAGACTCTGTGTGTGTGTGTGTGTGTGTGTGTGTGTGTGTGTGTGCGTGTGCGTGTGCGTGTGCGTGCGCGTGTGCGCGTGTGTGTGTGATATATTCACTGTAATACTTCTCAGAGATCAATAAGCTGTTCCTTTATCACTGTGGTGACGTCTTCTATGGCTTTCAGGACAATTTGCCATGATAACAACTATCATTCATCACCTTGCCAAAGACTACAAGTCCCAAGATTTCGTCTTGCTTCATTGACTCCCATCAAAACCACCACTGACACTTGTAACTATTACTTATATAGCATAACTGTTTGTATTTTGCCTTATAAACATCTATAGTTTTATATTTTCTAGTTTATTTTTTTATGAGGTCTGTAGGCAAAATTCCAAGTTGTTCTCTTGTTGGTTGTAAACTCTGCAGTATTTGCTCTCATGAAAAAATTACAGATTATAATATCCACTTCCAGCTTTGGGAGTGAGTTGATTATTTTCACAAATCTGCCCAAGATCATAAAAAAAACACACAACCTCCTCCTTCTCTGCAGAGCCCTTTCTGAAGACACACTCTTTCTCTCTCTCTCATCTGCGGATCAATACATGGCCTCCGTGGATGCCTGGTGTAATATCAGCTCTTTACTGTCTGCTGTGTTATTGTGCTCTAACTCATCCTCCCTCCTCTTCTCTATGCATTACACTTGCTCTCTTTGTCTTTCTGTCAATGCTCCGAGCTTTCTGGTTCTCCGCCACTTCTCTGCTATCTCCCCTCATCAGTGTTCCTGTCTTTTTTTGTCTTCCATTGCCTCCATTTGTTTTACGCCTGTCTCATCTGTTTTTCTCTCCCTGTCTCCATCACTTTGCCTTTCTCTTGTCCATCTCTGACTCTGCGTGTTGCAAGAGGGCACAGCATGGAGGAATGATGATGGAAAGATGCAGAGGCGGAGGCCGCAAAGTGGAAGCAGGGGAGGATAGAAGGGTGAAGGAGAAAGAGTGGATGTGATGGAGCTCAAGGGGGTAAAGACAGAGAGATGGAGGGAGACACAGAGGAGAGAAAAGGAGGAGAGATGAAGGGGGAGGGGGGCAGAAAGAGGGAAAGAGAGGAGGAAGAGAAGGGGTGGGGGGGTCTGTAGTATGTCTCCTCTCTCTGTAATCGTGTTAACTGGCGGCTCCAAGCCTGGCCTCTTCAGCTGTCACACACACACACACACACATCCACACAGCACCTGTGTGTGCCTGACAGACAGCTCATTCATCACAATTAACCAATTACAGCCTCCGCCGGTCTGTCTGAACCCGCCTACTGTGGGAGGGAAGGGAGGAGAGCAGGAGAGAGGGGAAAACAGAGACATGGTGCAAAGATAGCGAAACAATGTGGAAAAAAACACAGTGGCTTTAAAATATGTAGTTATGTGCACAAGTTGTTTTTGTGGTGTTTGTCATTGTGTATTAACTGCATATATTTAATGATCCGTGTGTGTGTGTGTGTGTGTGTTTACCTGAGGCCACAGTATTGATGGCACCCTCCTGTCCGATGATGTGCTCCTTCAGCCTCCTCTCCAAGGGGAACCTCCGCCTCTCCTCCGCCTCCCGCCGAGCTTGCACCTCCTGGAACTAGATGGAGGCAAAGAAGATGGACAAGCAGAAGAGAAATGTAAGAAATAAACTCTTATGGAAAAAAACACAAATACAATGAAGGGTTTTCAAGTATGCCCCTCTTAGTCTTTTTATCCCTCTTTTATATTTTCATCTTTACCATTAAGGGCTGTAAAACACATTGGGCTTTTTTTTTTAATTATCACTATGATTTCAACCTGTGCAATCTCTGTGATATTGCACTCAAGGATTTTCTTAGTAAGCTGAAAGAGCATCAGTAGAGGACTGCACTGTAAAATATAATGTTGGAAATATTTTCCCTTTTTCCATGTTTTTAATTCAAAGCAATTTGTTGTATTTTAATAGCAGGAAAACATCACAAAGTACACTTTAATATCTGTTTATTTATGGCAGTCAATATTGTTATTGTAATATTCAACCATATTATAGAGAAAGAGAGTGAGAGATAGCAACACTATTTACCAGCCTTTTAAATTTCACAGCTCATCGCTACAACAAACACATTCAAACAAGAAACAAACATGCACCTAAACCAAAAACAAGCCAAGCAGCAGCAAAGTGCAGCCTGTGGCAAGAAAAACTCTCCTCTTTCTCTGCCCAAATCTTCCCTCTCCCTTTCTTTCTACCTTTACTTCTCCCTGTTTCTTTCCCTCTTTCTCTCTCACAGCCGTCCTATGTCTCATTCATCCTCTCCTCTTTGTCTTCTCAGACTCTCGTTTTTTACCCTGCAGTGGAGGCAGGCTGTTTATTCTGTCTCTCTCCATCTTGCTTAGCTCTGGCCTGCTGTCAGGCCAGTAGATAACTACGAGTAACTCAAGTTTTATTTAAGAAAACAGCTGACCTCAACTTTACTACTATACACCTGTGAAGTCTCAAGAGCTGAGCAGCGACAATTTCCACAAGCCGCTGATTCTTTACCATTGTTCAGTTGAAACCAAGCCTCATGATCACCCTCAATCAAAGATCCCAATTTAAATCCGATTTTAACACGTGGAAAAGTACCAACTATCCGTGAGAAGATATTTATACAATATATAAACACATTACTGAAGGTTTGTATGTTGAATTCCAGGTTACATAATGTCCCGTAAAACATACAGCTGATATATAATCCAACTTGTTTTTAACCCCAGTTAACCTCTACCAGCTTTCACAAATCTAATACTCAATAGCAGCTGTCAGTCAGTCAGCAGAGTGACACAGACCTCCTGAGGAGTGTGTGTCTGTGTGCATGAAGGCAACTAAATGACACAGATGTCCACCAAGTGAATAGTGCTGAGTCATTTAGACCAGGTCACAGGAAATGAGTACAGCTTCAAAACATTAGTGTGCATGGAAACTAATGTTGTTTTAATTGCTTATATTCTGCACAGTTTGTACAGAAGAACACCTTCAGAGTTGTGTGTCCGTGTCAGTGAGTTACCTTGCCCTCAAATTCCTGCAGTATTTTGCTCACTTCTCCCTCCTTAGCATAGGCCCGTGGTGTGTGTCCCAAACCATTGGTCTGCAGGGGGTTGGCACCTGTATGCAGGCATGCAAAACACACACATGTAGGTCATACATTAGAGACAAAAATCCAATTAACTGTAACTATTCATAAAACGGTTTAAACTAACGACAGAACATTTCTTTATATAAAAATGTGGTTTTTGCTGCAAGTGCTACAATAATATGCACACACCATCTCAGCAGGAGGGTCAAAACATCGATGGAGAGAGTGAGGTTAGGGGTGAGAGGTCACGTGGGTTCAGGGGTCACTGAGACTAACTGCAGAGAAGCAGGAGGGCAATGCAATGACCCTGTAGGGGGTTTCATATCTGCAACGCGTGCCAGTAACACACTCCACCCGCACACCAACACCCTGGATTATTATAAATCTATGTACACTGCAGGTTGTTGCAGGTTGGGGGCCATTAAGGCACACAAGCACACACACTTCACACAGCAGGAGGGGTCAAATGGAGGAAAAATTTTGTTAAACGGATCTATAAGATGTCACAGAATGAATGAGGAAGACATACAATGTAACAGCATGTGTATGAAGTGTGCCAGGACTGTCAGTGAGAGTGGTTAGCAGTGCCTTCTGCCCTGACCTGTGCCACCAACCTCAAACCCAGAGTCACCAACACACACACGCCTCCACATGAACAGGTGAATGTTTCCTCTGCACTAGCTACATCCAACATGAAAATTAAAACATAAATAAAAGGCAAACAATAATGGATTTGGTTGTTGCATAATCAGCTACATATTTAGAAAGCACTCCTTTTATATGAAACTAAAATGACACTACATACACATACAAATGTGCGTCTTAGATCTACCCACTTCCAGGCTATTGCTTCAAACCTGAATACATTTCTGTGACTGCAAATGATGATTGTTTTCATTAATTGTTTACATTAAATATTTCTATTATCTTCTACATTAATCGTTTTTCAATAAGATGCCAGAAAATAGCGAAACATGCCCTGTGTGATTTCCCACAACCCAATGTGACATCTTCAAATGCTACCTGACCAACCTTTCAAAAAAATCCAACACTATTTGATTGTCAAAATAGTTGCCAATTCATTTTCTGTCGATCGACTAATCAAGTGATTGTTGCAGCTTGAATTTTTTCTGTTTGCAAAATGCATCAACTGCACCAACTATCAAAACCTCTCGTGCACTAAAACTGGAGTGCATCTTTGTTTTATGAAAAAAAAGGTCACATCAAAATCAAACACATCAAAACTTAGGTATTGTGTCAGATCTAGTATGTAGTATGAACAAACAACAACTGGTCCTACTCCCATATTTACCAATATAGATGACAAACACGAGAATTTTATGCTCTGAGTTCATAAGAGGTGATTTTTATTTCTGCAGGTCCAGTGCGTCATCCAAGTGATGAATACGATGCAGCACTCTCCTTAGACATGGATTTCTCTGGACCTGCTCAGACCTTGCTGGCACTACTTCAGGAGATTCCAATGGATTTTGTGACGACGAGCCGAAGTACAACAATCTTTGCTGGTACGGTCTCATTTAAGAGTGACTGACACTCATGAAAGGAAGCATAAAAAAACTGTGGAATTACATAAAATGTGTCACTTTACTAATAAGTCTGTGGGGAATTCATGCAAATTTCTGTTCCAAGAATACAGAATGATTATATTATATCACTGACAAACTGTAACTGATAATACTTCCTGACAATATGTTAAATTTGGGTCCATTTATAAGATTCTCTGCTGTATCCTCTCAGCTGATGGGAGCTGATACTTTTACCAAATCTGAAAATGAGGCACACATCTACATTAGTGACCCGCTGTACTGTAGGTTTTTCAGAGTGAGCTACACTCAGGAGAAACTATGACAGTGTGTGTGTAATCATTACAGGTGCGGGTTGTTCCTATTACTCTGAGCACTGACCGCAGAGACTAATAATCACTGTGATCATTATCGATAAACCCCTAAATTTTGTGACCTGCTCACAAAGCTATTGATCCCACCATACACCGCTAATCCCCCCGCCTACCAAAAACATGAGGGAGAAAAGCAATAAAGTATCCCCCCTTCACACACACACACTGGACATAATAAATAGCATCATTTAGGGCTTTAATATCAGGCCAACCCTTTGGGCCATAGCACTTTATAACAGGATCAACACTAACAACACTCACACAAACAGACACACACACACACACTCCAGCTGAACACACACACACACACACACACACACACACACACACACACACACACACACACACACACACACACACACACACACACACACACACACAAGATCCCTTCATTAGGCGTGCTTTAGTTATGCCTATTAGGAGTCCCCTCCTCTTTCCTATTTCCTCCTCCCTCTCTTTCACTGCAGCTGGTGGGAGAGAGCCCCTGCTGCTCTTTGTGCATGTGTGTATCCTTGTATCTGTGTTGTGTGTCTCTGTGAGCATGTGTGTCTCCTCTGGCCTCCTACCACCTACAGAGCCGTCCATTACAGAGTGCCCGTGGCCGCAGGCTTGATGTGGAGCTTGGGGAGAAGCTACGGAGCCTCTGCAGGTAGGGTGAGGGACTGTGGGGCGAGGAGAGGCCCGAGGGTGGGCCTGGAGACTGTGATGGATGGAGATGCGAGTCAAGGGCCGGCTAAGGCCAAAAGAGCAAACCCACGGCTGGTAGAGTAACGTGAACGCACACAAACACAAGGGAAATAAGAAGGTAGAGGATACACACAACTCCATACACATTGTGCACATACATGAAGGGAAGATGACGCACAATAAAAAAATAGGATAGGATACACACACACCCAAATCCACATAGATGTCCCGAAGCTATGGCGGTTTATAAGATTTTTTTTCTGATGATGTAAGAAACGCTGGATAGGATGCGACAAAGAGGAAAGGGATTCAAGAAAATGATGGTAGAAATAACAAGCTTTGTCAAGAATAATCATTAAAAAATTGTATAAAAGTCTTTAATTATGCGGCCATTCACACAAAACCACACTCACACACACACACACGGACGGCAATGTGTTGGCGACTGAGTGTGTGTGATGTCATGATTGTTATTGGCCGTGATGGTGGCGCCAAACCAGCAAGGACTCAGTCGCGCAAGCAAAAACCCACTCTGTCTTTAATCAGATTGACTTAAAACAAATGTCTCTGCTTTGTGAAATTTCTTACCTTTTTAATTCAAAAATGCGTCTGCAGAAAATTTGATCGAGTTAGACGAAGTGATTTGTTTAAGCGTACAGAGTGCTGCTTACTGACGCAGGGTTGAGACGAGGGGGGGGCAGGCAGACAGAGCTTTGGATGCACCATCCATCATAAACATAAACAAGACATTAATACAAGTGTGTGTGTGTGTGTATGTGTGTGTTTAGTAATGATTGTTGGGGTGTTTGATCCAAAAAATGGAAAAAATCTTTCTTTAAATTAAAAATGTATCAGTCTAAAAAGCAACAACTACAAATGTCCCCCCCAGTTTAGATTCAAAAAGGCGTGCACGACCTTAAACACATCAAAAGGATAAAAGCATACATGAATACATGAATATTTTAATGAATGAAATGGAAACTTGAGAGCACAAGCACACACATGCACTCACAAAGACACACACATCCTGTGTGTGGAGTTACCCCAAGGGCATGTTCTGTGCGGAGGTCACAGTTCAACTAGGCCGAGCTTGTTTAAGAGCTGCTCGCCTGGAAACTGAGGGGGATATTTTGCCCCAAGGGTCTCTGAGTGTGTGTGTGTGTGTGTGTTGGTGGAGCTGAGTCAACGACAGGTGCGAGTGTAATGGGACTGAATGGAGAGGGGGTATGAACAAGTGATCAATTTCAAATGAGCTTTGTAATATTGTTTATATTACTCGGGGGTGGAAGCGTTAAGATGATGATACATGGAAAGCTTTTTAAAGCTGATGGACACCATACTGCCTTCAGCTCTGAGGGCAGAATGAGAACCATTTAGTTTGGTTTTAAAAGATTAAAGTAAGGAGCCTGGCATGTGTCGCGATAAAACGGGTACCTTCAGGGAGTCTGCAGGTATCAGACACTTCAATTTAATGCTTTTGAGACTGTTTTTTGGACAAATCATCTGTTTCTAATTCAAGCACTGCTGATAAGTATGAAGGTAAATAGTATTGAGTTAGGTTATTGTACATTTTGACAACAAGTAAGTCAATGGCGATTTTCTCATTCTCAGTATCACTGGCCACCCCTGCAGTCACTGCAGACTGGTAGTTGATGAAGTTCATCAGCACAAAAACCAAGAAAACGCCCTGTCAATCAGCGATAACAGCTCAGGTGATCCGTTGATTTCGGGCTGCACTGGCCCAGGACCGGTCTGACATTTTTAATAATGTGCTCACACCGGATGCAAAGCGAGCATTTCGTACAGCGAGTTCACATATAAAGTAAATGCAAAGACAACGGATGCATTGGATGCGACGTGGTGGAAGTTAAAGTGCGTATTTGGTGTCTTCGAGTCCATTGCGCAAGTTGACATTATTCAACTTGAGCGAGCATTTCACGTGACGCTGTGTTGCATAGCCTATCAGCGTTAAAAACTTGTTGAGATTCTCCTGATGTTACTGAGATCCAGAAATTAAGGATAAATAATGTCGCTGTCTGTGGACACAGTGCATTGGAGCACTCTGCATCAGCACTGTACCGAGACAGAACAAATAATTGACCTTAAGGGCTCAGAGATCAGTGAGCAAAGCTATAAAGTTACATGATAAGCTCTGAAAATATACCTGTGTCTTGGGTAAGCTTTATTGGTTGAGTTGCTTCTTAGCAAAACGCTCTGTGTGATTTAAGTTGGTCTTTATTGTAGAAAATAAACAACGGAAGGCATGTAATGCACAGCCAGTCTGATAAAGAATAAAGAGTGTGCATCTTGGTTTACTCTGTTTCAGAGCAGGGAGCCTGCATGTTCACATTTAGCTTTCTGTTGTATTTCACTGCAAACAATGTTAGCTGTTAGCTGCCTCCCCTCGCAGCTGCTGAAGGCGAATTTTGGCTAGTTGCAAACTGCTCCAAAAATACTCCAGCAGCTGTATATGCACAGGTAACGCAACACAATTTTTTTTTATCCTGTTTGGTGTGAACAGGGCGTAAATATGAACCCTAAATTCCACCGAGTCCATCAGCGGCACATTACGACCGCAGCACGGC
This sequence comes from Plectropomus leopardus, assembly GCF_008729295.1. Classification (NCBI taxonomy): domain Eukaryota; kingdom Metazoa; phylum Chordata; class Actinopteri; order Perciformes; family Serranidae; genus Plectropomus; species Plectropomus leopardus. The sequence continues at coordinate 13,596,959 of NC_056467.1, read as the reverse complement.
CTATGGAGCCTGTCGCAGACATTCTAGTCAAAGCTCGTTATTCCACCGAACGCCTCAGAACTTCTCAGCCGCGGCTCGCCGCTCTGCTCTGCGTGAAATACGCGGCAAGTTGACCAGGTGGAGGTCAGAATTACGAAGCTTTTGGCATTTTTTTTTTTGTTTTTGGCTAAAGGTCCAGAGTTGGGAGTATGCTCTCAGACTAGAGAGAACAAGTGGATTTATGTCCAAACACTGAAAGCTGTCAATTTAAGGTATGGTCATCCTATGATTAATTTATCCCAAATTTCCATCCGAATGTGCAAAAACCTTTATGTAGCATGCTAACAGCAGCTAGGTTAACAAGCGAGCTCCAGCTAGCTTAACCTTACCAGCCTGTTGCTGCACACCAGCAGCAGCATTTTTTTTTTTTTGGCTAGTGTTATCTAGATATTGAGACCAAATATGAAACATGGTGGTGTTTTCTGAAATAATGATGGAGGTGTCTAAAAGCATTTTACAGATGCGTGTGTTCACTAGCTAACGTTATATTAAATATTCAATAACTAAGGTTAAATATGTGAGTATGCAAGCAATGGGGGTGTTGTGACTGTGCCATAATGTTACCTTCAAAACAACCTTAACATTTAAGTAGTTATTTATGGGTCTAGAAAAAAATATTTATAAAAAAGTTTGGCTGAGAGGAGTGCCACATTACATGTGTAGGTCTCAAGAACAGGTGCTGTTTGAATCCAAGGACCAAAATGACCACATCTTTTTGTTTCTTTTGTAAATAAGACAAAACCCAAATTCAAGGAACACTGTTTTCAACATACAGTCTTTATCAGGGCATGTAAAAACAAGTGGCAGCTAACAAATATAGTAAGGCTGATGGTGCCACGCAATCAGAGTAACACTACATAATGGTCACAGGTGCAGGTACCTGTGATGTATCAGGTACCCTGTACACATTTTGAATATTTTTATGTGTTATTGATGTTTTGTGTGATCTGTATCTGATGTTGCTGACTGTTTGATGAATTTGCTGGTCTTGAGCACACTGGTGCTTTGTTGGAGTTGACCTGAGTGTGTCAACAGTCACTTCATTGATTGCACCTGTGACAATTATCCAGTGCTATACTAATTGCCTGGCACCTGACATCAGCCCTGGTATATCTGTGAGTTGAAACGCAAAGGCATTATGCCCATTTATTAAAGATTTCTTATCTTTTGCAAAACACTGTGCGTCGGTATTTTTTAGCTATGACTTATTTACAAAAGAAACACCCAATTTATGTGTTGTTTTATTGGTCAGGCTGATAGAATCTTCTAACATCTACAAAGTTTTCATGCTTTATTTGATTTTTGGAATATGCAGAGGCAGAGCAAACTGCATATAATGCCACAAATGATTTTTTGTTTTTTTAGAGTTTTTTGTTTTTGACCTAATATAGAGCTCAAACAGTTATTTTATGGTTTCCAGACAGACACCCCTGTAGCCTATTTCACACACTGATTTGTACCCAGTTTTACAATGATCCTGCTGGACATTGTAGTTATGGCTAATGAATGAATGGATGATTGATTAATCGATTGACTGAATTGCATTTCCTCCAGGGTTTAGAGAATAGCCATGGAAAGAAGCAGAGATATCCAAAGCTTCTTCTGCAAAAAAAGAAGAGTCGGAGCCAGCCACAGCTACTTCCAGCAACAGTGAAACAGTGATTACAGCAGAAGTGATGAAGAACATTCAGCACCCCCCTGCACAGCATGGTAGGTCATGTTCAGATAGTGACTCCTGGATAAACATAAATGAATTAGCCATGTGCGTTCATATTCAAGTTGTCACTCAAGTACAATCATCTGATCAATATTGCTGCAGAAGAACATTAGTAAAAAAAAATACATAATATTATTTAGAAACGGATGTTATGTAAAGTAACCAGAGGTTCCCAGAGATGAATACACTAAAATGGACCAGGAATAGGTAACTGAATAGACTGGTGCCTGCATGATTGCGCTGTTCTAGGTTGTAATAATGCTAGTTTGCTGAAACTTTTTACTTTTAAGCAGTTTTATAATATGTCAAAACAGTCTGGTATTAAATAAAAACAATTCAATGAATGCAAACATGAGTTTTAGAATTAAGTTATCATACATGTGTGTCGCTGTTGAAGCCAAGCAATGTGATATTTACACATTTTGATCATGTGTCATTCATAAAGGTTCTCCTGGTATGGCCATCCCCTCACTAGCTCTGTGACCCATCTTGGCCACCCCAGTAAGCTGTCCTGGATACGCCACTGAAGTAAGTGAAAATATAAAGTATAAAGTAACATCAGAAATGTGGACTTTTAAGCAGGACAGCTTGACTTGTTGGGGAAGGAAGAGGGGGGGGGTTGCTGACACCCTGGGTACCCATAAATCGCAATCTGGACTAAGTCATTCTTTGACATTAATTTACAATACAGAAAAAAATCTTATCCGATAAAAATAGGCTTGTGTTTATCCATGTGTCTCTGCAGGCAAAATCTAAATAAAAACATATGTACCCCAAGTGGCAATTGTGTCAGAGGAGTGGCTACAAAAAGTGTTTTACCTGAAATTCAAAATACTTAAAAAATATATTCTGTAGGAAATGGAAAGGGCCTGAAGTGTCAAAACTGCTTTCATTAAACATTTATTGACTAGAGTTGTATTTATGTTAAGTGTTGGAATGTAACTAGGTAATCTACTCAAGTACTGTATCTAAGAACAATGTTAAGGTTCATGTACTGGAGTATTACCATTTTATGCTAGTTTGTGGGCTATTTCTACTGCTCTTCATTTCAGAGGCAAATATTGTACTTTTTACAGCACGACATTCATGTGACAGCTTTAGTTACTTTACAGATTCAGATTATTAACACAAAATATAAACCAACTCATAAAAAATGATGTATTATTATAGATTAATCTCCCTAGCAGTAGACCCATATTTAAAATGAGCTTCATCTTTACCAGCTATATTAAAGTGATGAACACATTAATGCATCAATAATTATAATATATAGGCTGTTTTACTTTGAAATGGGCCATTCTGCGAAATGAATAGTACGCTTTTATTTCTAGTAGGCGGTTTCAAGTAGACTTTAATTCCAATACTTTTGCACTTTAACTTCAGTGATTTTTTGAGTGCAGGATTTTTACTTAAAACAGAGTATTTTTCCGCTGTTGCTACTTTTACTTCAGTAAAAGATCTGAGTGCTTCTTACACACCTGTATGTTAATATAATGGACTATTATATGGTGTTTCTTTTACTCATAGAGCCTGTTTTCAGACAGGTCATGCAGTGCAGTGTGTGTCTGTCCCCCTCTCTCTCTGCTTTCACTTTTAGAGCAAAGTCCGTTTGTGCACAGAGTTTTCGCCGATAGTAAAACGAATGCGTGTACTGTTGTAGCTCATTTTGGATTCACACTGTAACATGATTTAACATGACCTCTTACTGAAAATTTTAGTTGGTTCAATGTGTTTGGGCCACAATCTAAAGAGGGCATTAACGGCAGTACACTCTTTTGTCAATTTGTCATGGTGTGTTGTGGTGTTGGACTGGGAAACCGTCTTTGATGCTTGAGCCCCGTAAACCCTGTCTGATTGGTCAAGTCTTGCCCCTGTCGTGTTCACTGACAATGCAAAATTACACTGCCATTTTCTTTAGTGAAAATAAATGGTGTTCTCAAGGTGAGAACTATTCAGATGTTTGGTGGGGCATGTAGCCTTCACTGCTGTGATGGCGATTCATGTTTCTCATGGATGTATTAAGAGATCAGTGTTTGCCTCCAGTTTTCCTTTGTTTTGCTTCCAGATAATACCATGTTGTCATTGTGACGTTGGCCCTAAAAGGGTCTATAACATAAAATGAGGAAGATAAATGTAAACAGAAGCAAAGTCCAGAACACTTATCCTTCTGTCATACCTCCAACTTTCACTATTTAGTTAGAAAAAAAGTGGTTTTTGGTCCATGTTAGAGAATACCACAATGATTAACTGCAGACTGTGTAGATATTTAGACCCCTTAGGGGTCCCTCATGGACTCAGAAGTGGAGCTAGGGATGGTTGAGTTGGAATGGGTGGTACAGTTGGGGCACATAAGGGTATATACCATGCAGTGGTATAAATGTGTCCATTGGTAGAGATCTGGAAATACCATTTCTATGACGACATAATCCTTAAAGCTTTAAAAAACAATTTAAAAACATTTTACCGAAAGCAATAGCAGCTCAAATGGGAGCAATGCCCAGCTCTATGGGACAGGCTATGTAGCAAATTAGGGCTGGATTATTGCGAGATTCTCACATGATCATGCAAATCCAGCTGCTTTGCAAGGTAACATTTCTTTGTTGGATTTACAGAACAATTACTTCCACAAGACACGTACGATTACCGTGATATAAAATGACACATGCTGTGATAGATATGTTTTTGGCCATATATAGTGTAACGTACCAGCCTCCAGCAGCATGCGGACAGTGCGTGTGTCATCAGCCAGTGTGGCGTAGTGAAGTGCTGTGCAACCTCGGAAACCAGCCCTGCTGCTCAGCCTGCTGCTGAACTCATCCTCTCTGGACACAAGAACTGAAAAACAGAGAGCGATACGAAGAAAGATTAGAACAAAACATGGCTTTTTCTTTTGCAGAACTTGCACTGGTTGACAGTAAACAAGACACACAGCTTGGAACACGGTCCATTTTTACAATAGATTTGAGCATGCTCTTTCAAAGGGGTTTGGACTTAAAATGGATTTGACAAACCATGCTAGTTCCAAATCCAGTCTGAGATGCAACCCATAAACGTTGTGCACTCATAAGATGAGTTAACAAACAAACACAACTGGAAATGTTTGAGCCTTTAAATCCAGAATAGCTTTCTTTAATCTATTCACAGTCAATTGTAAGACTCGAGAAAAGTGTGACAGTGATAACACTGCAGACTACAAAATTGTCTTTCCTGTTCCCAGCTTTGGAAAAGTTGTTCATTTTCACAGATTTAAGCTCAACTGTTCGACATGATCGGAATAATGTGAGCTGTGTTTAAGCCTCTCCTTTGCTGTGCTCCTTACTAATAATAGAGATAGTCTATCATTCTCTCCTTACTTCTCTTTTTCATAAGAGCACTCATCTCGTGCCACTCCTCCATCATCCATTTTTATTTTATCCGCCTCCTTCCTCTGCTCCTTGGTATCCATCAATTCCTTTCATCACTTGCACCCTCTTCCTCCCTCCCCACTCCCTCTATCCCAATAACTTTGTCTCATCCATTTCCTGACTTCCTCGCCTCTCCCTCCCTCATCATGCCACCCATTTCCTTCAACCCCCTCCCATCACTCCTCCAAACATCTTCTTCCTTTTTCTCCATCTTTTACCTTTCCCTTACTCCATCCATTCATCGCTGCTCCCTACCTTCTTCTCTTTACTGTCTTCCTCCCTTCATTTTCCCTTCCTTCATCAGTCTTTCCCTTCTTCCATCCATCCCACTCTTTTCTCTCTGCAGTGTCTGTGTGTGTGTGTGTATGTGAGAGAGACAGGGCGGGATAATCACAGCTAACCCAATAAAGCGTCGCACAGGCCCCCCTAGCCCATCCATCAGCGTGCGTCTGGGAAACGCTTCCCCATGCTACGCCGGCCCCACGTGGACCCAAACCTGACAGCCATATAAATGTCTGCAATATACATATCCCATATAAATATGTCTGCAGAAACCCAACACAGACTAGGCGCGCGCGCGCACACACACACACACGCACACACGCACGCACACACACACACACACACAGATACACACACTGTCTGTGTGTGTGTGTGTGTGTGCTCCATCTTGTCCATGTATTTGTGTGTGCAGCTTGGAAGAAAAACAAATAAAACACACACTACTTGTCATTGAACATCTAAAACAAATAACACGGAAGAAATGAAACATGTACATATATGCAAATCTTTATGCAAATTATAATGTCTCATAATATCTGGTTCAACACTTTGGATTCATATGTGTAATATAGCAACACCACACACACAATAACGCGTGTGACAGATGCACACACAGTCACAAAGTGGTTTTTTTTTTTCACTTTCACCTTCCAGTGAGTGGATGCCTTTCTCCCGCGAGGTGTCGTAAACGTTGTTGAAGTGATCTCCGGCGTTTGGGTCGGCACCGGCTTCAAGCAGAACCTTCACTACACTGGAAAACAAAACAACAAAAGACACACATTCAAATATATATAATAGTAGTGTTTAAAACTTGCATAATGTAAAACTCACAAACCAAGTCTTTTTATAGTAATAATTATGTATTTACAGCCAGACAGAGGACATCACAAAATATGTACATTCATTATATCAACATATATCATGATGTAGCATGTTTTTTGGTAACGAAATATATATAAAAAATATAAACTGTTCATAGATGAACAGAGAGTTTCCCGTTTTTGGTGTAGCCAGTGAATTAAAAATAAATAAAAGTTCTTCATCACATTCATGCAAAAAGTATTGTAAATCCAATATCATAAAGCAGCTTTCTCATTTACAACAGTGCCCACATTGGCCTATTACAACCACACATATTAAAGGGATAGCTGCCTCATTAAATTTCATCTGACAGTTTGTATCGTTAAATTGCTCAGCCCTAACCAAGCCTAAATGAGAATGTTTACATGCACAAAATATTTCACTTTTTGCCTTTATTCCAAAAAAGAAAATATTCCTGCTAAGCTGTTTGCGTGACTAATGAAAATGAATATTCCACTAGTATTCCCATTTATGTGCTGCTCTGTATACTTTGATAAAGCACCATGAAGTGCTGTTTATCAAATCAAGATGCGGAAAAGTAGAATGGCTGGAGCTGCTTGAGCCAGGATTTTCAAAGTTTTCCACCGGTGGCGGACTTGTTGGGTCATGAAAACACAGTCAATCTCTTTCATTCCTTCAACCATCTTCTTGAAGAAGTCGTTGTTATGATATTTGCAAGTCTTTCATGATGTTTAAAAGTTTGTGTGTTGTTCCGTCTGACCAGAAATGTGGGCTTTTCTTTTGGGCATGCACCACTACCACAGCCTTGCAAACTATTGGCGAATTGGTTTGTGTACAGCAGTAATGATGACAACGCACAGAGCTGCCCGTACGGTGCTGTATACATATCCGAAAAATATTAAGATTCAGGAAACTCAATTTTCTGTTGTGACAGAAAATAGTCTTAGACGTGGCTCAACATACAGTGCAAAACAAGCTTGGATAGTAAACATTCAGCATGTGTTCCTAAAAAAACATAATAAATACTGAATACAATAATTTAGACAAAAAAATCACAATATACTACTTGTATACTACTATACTGAATGCTCCTAAAACCTGAATAATACCAGTATATTCCACATCTTCATACGAAATAAGCTTTGATCCAGACTGTCTAAATGAATAATATTTACATCACCCCTATAAAATTCAGAACATTGTCATAATTGGAAAAATTGATTTGAAATGGACATCTATGACACAGTTGCAGACATGAACATGTAAAAAACAAAGTCACTGTTTCCTAAAAACATGGGCCAACATGTGTCACAGCATATAAATGTGCGTCGTCAGATTACAGTAATTGGGATGGAGACTGGATTTACGATTGGGATGACACTCGCTTCCTTCACGTCATCAAGCGTAACCTTGACTCTTTAACACAGTTTCTCCCGTCCTCACTGCTTGAAAACAAACACACTGTGCAGATGCAAATTCCTCAATTGACCACGACTCTTCCACCTGATTTACTTCCATTTCTAGTCCGTCCCATTATGGTGGATACACTCCAATGGCCGCTCCCCTCCTTCACTACACAGTAGTCTGCTTTGCAACATGTACATATGTGTACATTGAAGGGGCAAGGGTCGGGCCTGTTTCCGGCGCTGTTGAGTTGGGGAGGGGGTCTCTGTGTGTAGCCCTTCATTGGAGCGTACCGCCTTATAGAACAAACACGAGTACCTCGGCAACACCACTCACTGTGACCCAACGGACATTCCAGGTACCGTCTCTCCGTCTACAGAACACACTCACACACACGCGCTTTACATTTACCACCATGAACATGTGCAATGGCTTTGACATTGAGACGCAGACATGCACATGAACACACACAAAAACTAGTCAGCTAGTGTGCGCCCAACTGAGCGAGAGAGCGGGGGCGATGGCCGAAACATGAACCCTGCCAGTACGCTGCCGGCTGCCATTAAACCTGTGACTATGTAATGCAGCCTGGGAGGGAGTGATGGATCATTTTCAGCTAAATGTTTATGGCAGGCAGCTTGAGAGGGTTTAAATGGAGCAAAATGATTATTCAGAGCAGAATGAGGCGGACTCCTTTTTCAGAGCGACTTGACTACATAACAGATTACAGCTTCTCTGTAAGGGAACCTGCGTTCTTTAAAATGAGTATTGAGAGGAGATACGACCTCAGGAATGATGGAGAGACTTTGCAAGTCAATTCTTACACCATCTGTCCGATTAAAGGTGAGGTGCAGAATAAAAGGAAAATCAGAAGATATTTTAACAGGACAAAAATCAGGACAAAAAGGTCGAGAGATGCAAAAAAGGTGCCTTGAGTGAACTCTAGTTTGTTTTATGAGGAAAACCCAGAATGTGTTTGGACTGATTATTCCTTCACTTATACCCACGTTGCTTAGAGACCAAAATGTTTGTTTTGTTTTTTGTACCAGGCTGAATGCATGTTTATCTCTGCTTTAAGGCTGACATTTTAACATGGGGGTCTATGGGGATTGACTCACTTTTGGAGCCAGTCTCAAGTGGCCATTCAAGGAACTGCAGTTTTTGGCAATTCTGCATTGGCTTCATTTTTCAGCCACCTAGGCTGTCACATGAACATGTGGTTAAAAAGCAGGTATATATCAGGCCTCAGGAAAAAAATCTTAATGTCTACCAAACTGGAACCATTAAATGTAATTTGGCATTAAAATAGTTGAAACTGTCATTGTATAATCAAAATTTAATCAAAACTTATTTATCAAACAAATCGTTTCATCTTTAAGTGGAGTTAAGTACCAATGTCTGTTTGGGGTAGCATTTCAGGATCAAAATCTCAGTGGTCCATCCAAACAAATGACTCCATTATGTCAGTAAAACTTAAAATGAATAAAAAATAAAACAGAGTCATAATTAACAAAGAGCAGGCTTGTAGTAGTTTGTGTCGTCACTGCAGAACTTGTGTTCCTGTGGGAGAGCGATGCTGAGAACGGCCTGGCCAGGTCTTTGTGTCTGACCTTGCTGAGGGGGTATAAAGGACTATCGGGGGGTCCCCTTTTGTTACTGTATCACGGTGGCTGGGGGCGGCAGGGGGGCCGTGACCCACAGAGGGCTCTCCTCTCACCCTTGCAAGCACTTCTACAAACACATGGATGCATCCTCCGAGACACATAGAGACACACACAAATTCTGGTTGGTCACACGAGGCTGGGCAGGACTGTGTGAAGAAATGAGATGGTCTGAAAAGGGTTAATGGCATCAGGAAGGTAAACACGAAGGGGATAAAGAGAGGAAAACTGCCCAGAAGAAGAGGAGGAGGAGGAGGAGGAGGAGTGGATGAAAGGAGGGAAGTGCAGTTGGAAAGATGAAAGAGGGAGATTTCATTATACAGGATAGTGCTAAAACTAATGAGCTTTTGAAAACAGTTGATAGTTTTGCTAATCAACTGATGATCAAGTGGCTAACTTTATTTGGGACATTTAGGAGGAGAGCCGCAGCACTAATTTGAGGCCAAACCGAAGGCATGCAGAGGTTAATTAGGTTAAACTCCCATTTTAAAAGGAGTGGGCCAAAGTTAAAATTACAGACTAGCTAACACAAGTATCGAAACAATGTTAACTGTAAGTTACAACATTATTTTTACTTTCATGGCTAAACTGAGGCAAAATATGCATGTAGTAATGTGATAAGAGCTTCTTTTAAGGAGCAAAGCATCACCCCTGGGGCTGAGACAGAGGACGCGTTTTATTTGAGAACACGTCACAGATTCTCACTGCTATTGCAACGCCGAAAGCTTCAATTAATGACCGCGAAGAAGCCGGTGCTGATGCTGGGCGATTAAACCCTTCAGCTCGTGCAGAGGTTTGCCAGCAGCAGGTGACTGGTGTTACTGCTGGAGGCTGGTGTTAGTTTCCCACCGTGCCCCGGAGGGGAGACAGGAAATGGACACTTCCGTCTGCTATAATAGACACCTGAGCCGAACTGACCATCCATGTCTCTGACCACCTGGCCCAGACGCTGGACCTCACTTGACCTCAGCTAGCCTGGTGCACACCTGGGGTCAGATAGATGCCAGAGGGAGAGCTTCACTGCACTTTTTCATCCAAGTAACATGATTGGTAAAATGTTCTTTTATTAAGCTGTGATTTCTTCAAAGTGTTTTCTTTATATATTCATTTTTCCAAAGGGTGCCTTCTCTGTTGCTCTTCCTCAGGGTTCTTCCATTTTTTCCTCTTCAAAGAGCACCAGACACAATTTTTTTTAAAGTTTCATTATACTGAGCAACCAGTCATCGCTTTTTCCTAATTATTAAATTTAACCCACTTAAACCATATGCAAAAAGTCAGTTGTATTGGTTGTGTGAAGTGGTGAAGTTCATGTTCAGATTTCAACGGCTATAACATTAATCGTAGCAAAGTTTCCACAGTATGTAGCTGTGAATTCAAATGCGGAGCCTGTGATCCCTCGTTCTCAGCACTGTGTTCTGTTGAAAATGACTAAATCATTACATGAACACTTGTCAATTTGGTTTTACCGTGGCTCAGGCTTAATATATATTATCATTGCCTATCTGATGGAATATTGTTTTGATGTACTTGAAAGAGTACATGTAGGAAACTGGTATATGGCTACTGATTCTGTCACTGGCTGCTTACCATCCCAATCTTGTTGTATCGTGACCAAATGATGAGAATATTTTCCTGGGAGCTCTCCGGTGATTTTCACCACTATTCAACACGGCTAATCCCGTTCCCAAACCCATAATCCCTCTTCACATCACTCTTTCTCCACATCTAAACTATTCTCTTCTCTCTTCCCCAACGAGCCACTCATCTTCTCCTTCCATCATCCCTCAGCTTTCCCTCGTTTCACCCCCCCTTCCCTCCCATCGACTCACTCGGCCGACAGGTCGGAACGGTCAACAGGCGTTACACTCGGCTGAGCGCTCATTGTGCACGTGAATGCAGAGAGGGAGGGATGGAGGGAGAGAAAGAGAGATAGAGATGGGTATTGTGCGTTAAAGAGTGCAAATAGTGGGCCAGGCCCTGCGCCTCCCTGATTTAGCCTCACATCAAAGCTCAGCAAACACACGCCCCCCAATGTCTCACCCTTAATTCTTACACACACCCCTCTACTCCACCCCTGATTCTCTCACACAGCCGCACCTCGACCCTGACTGCTGGACGCTACACCTGCAAACAGTCAGAGGGCTCAACAGCTTCCTCTGAAATAGAAGGTAGATTTATCAGTCATTTTTTAAACAAAGTTTAAAAAGCTAAAATTTCATTTGTCCTTGATCCTGCTACATCTTTGACGTACAAATAGCACTGAGGTGAAATCTTCTGTCTCTTGAAACACAGTCATCTTTTCTGGTCCAGGAAAATATAAATTCAGTGAGAGGGAGGGGTGAAGTTATTCAACAATAATATCCGTGCTGACATTCTGGCTACGGGCTAGACCTCGTTCATGAGTAATGTTCCCTGCGTTTTCACTTAACGGCTGCAAATAAAGTTGTGTGTGACTGAGTAATAGGCAGTTGGCCTGTAAGATATTTGGTGTAAACTCCCCTCGTCTGTGTGTTTTCGCGCACACATTCACACATGCATCCTCACTTGTGTGTGCGTGGAAATGAGTGTGTGTGTGTTTGTGTTTGTGAGACGTGTGACTGATGTGTGTGAACCGATGTTCTGTCTTCCCTGCAGCAGTGACGGCTCACTGGGGGGTTGGAAGACGGGATTAAACACAGAGGAGTGTCACTGCCTCGCTGAGTTATAGCACTCATAACACACACATACACACACACACACAAGACAGCGCAGTGATACACACACAACTGTTGGTACAGACACAAACACACACACAACCAAATTCTGATTATAGACCAGGCAGTGATTAACAATTATTTTCATGAACAACTATTGATTGATTGATTATTGTCTATAAAATGGCAGGAAATTGTGAACAACACTCATCAAATGCCAAATGTGATGTCTTCAAATCACCCATTTTGTCCAAAATCCAAAAGACATATAATTTACAATCACATAGAAGTGCATATTATTATTCTTGGGAAGCTGGAACCAACAAATATTTGGCTTTTTTTTCCTCAATAAATGACTCTTTTTTTTAAAATGAACCAATGATTGAAATGTTGTCGATTAACTTTCTGACAACGAACTAATCAATGAAGCACATCTTTACGTTATTAATTACATAGAAATGCTTTATTAGAACACATTAATATGAAATACATAGAATTAAAAAATCTAAACTTATTAGCTCCAATGCAGAAACATTATTCAAAGAAAAAAACATTTATTTTTGACAAACTTCAATTTGTCTCACATTTCTAAACCTAAAAGATGCAGATGTTTCCATCTTAGCTGCATTCAATTCAAACTCTCTTACCAACTAGAGAAGGGAGCATCTGTAACCCTGACATTCAAAGTAAGCTCATTTTCAGCTATTTTCATATTCAAATTTCACATTATGCTTCTCACGGACACATGAGGCCCTTAAACAAAAAAAAGTGACCACACAGTCCTGATAGAGAAAAAAAAAGCCCTGTAAATTGGATTTGGCCCGGCCTTAACCTCGGCCCCTCTCTGTGCTGTGTGTGTTCTGGGGGCCAGGAGGCTAATTTAATTTGTTGGACAGAGAGATGGGGGAACGGGTAAAGACCGTCTGTCAGTCTCAAAGTCGCACTTTGCACTTCAGAGGACCTACTGTAACAACTGGAGCGGGGACACGGATGACATATGCTCACATACTAACTCATGCAGACAGCTGGGTGACACCAAAACACGACATTACTGTTGCATATGTTCACCACGGAGGGCCGACGTGTAACACACATGATCTGTTCACATGGTTCCTACACATTTTTCAGTTCAACTCAAGTTTCCAGACTTCTCAGACGATTTTTCAGCCCCTATTTGACATCTGAGTAACTAGAATACGAATATAATTTCAGCTGTTAACGGCTATATGTCATATTCTGACTATGTATGCTATTATGTAGCCAAATTCTTGTCAGAAGATTGTATTTAGGTACTGTAGCTCGTACAAATCAATTAACACCAAACCCAGACAAGTTCATCTCTACCCAAAGAGGAAGTAAACTATCTGGTGCTACCTATACTCGTGTGATTGTCCCTTAAAGCTTAGAATAAATATTACATTATTGTTCCCCCCATATATTTAGTTTGTTTTTTAATACGAACCAACAATTTTCATGGTATTTGTGCAGCGTTTTTTCTTCATTCTGATAAACACAGTCATAAATGTTTCCTTACGTAGAAAAGATGTTTACTTTTCTGATAACTACGTCATAGTTCATGGATGTTTTATCTTTTGACGACATCAAGCACGCTCTGGCCCTCACTCTGTCACACAGTAGTAAACATTTTGGCTGCCTGCTCCAAACGCCATCGGAAACACTCTGCTTAGATGATTAAATTACTTTTAGAAATTCTGAATTTTACATTTTGCAACACAGAATTGGAGCAAAAGTCTGGGAATAAATATTTTCTATACTCCTTTTTTCAGTTTTCCACACGTATCCAGGAAATTACTGAAATCAAATTAAATACTTTTCTATACTGCGCAGGAACCCTGTGTTCAGTGGGATTACAGTAGTTGTTTGAAACACACACAGACCTGTGCTGGCGATTCATGGCAGCCACCATGAGAGCGGTCCAACCAAGACGGTGACGGTGGTTTGGGTCGACCCCCTCTTTAACCAGCCTGATGGGAAAAAGAAAAGGGATTGTAATTCACCATCATAATTAATATTACCAAACAGCAGAGGCCATCTGAAGCAAATGTCCATACAGCACAGGGCACAGCAATAATACGGTTACCAGACGAGTAACCAGGTATCAGCTTTTGGCTGCTGAAACTGCACATATGGCTGCCACTTCAAGTCACCTCTTACTTTAATTAATTAGATACTATGCAGTTATGCATCATCTTAATAATGAAAATGTGAAATAAAAATGTTTAAAAGCATTATTATAGTGAATACACAAAATGCTTTATAGTTTGTGTTTTATCTGATACTGTTAGACAATTTGAAACCAGAGTGTTATCACTTAACCTGTCCTTATACGATATTTTGTCTCACCTTACGGTTCTGTCTCGTGTGCTACCTTGAGCTAGTGAACTCTGCGTGTCAGTTATCGTGGTGCATGTTTTACATGTTTTGCAGTTTCATTTCCGTCCAGCTCAAAGATGCAGGGAGACTTCACAAATTTCCCTTGTGTTTTTCGTTCAGGTTCATCTGGTTCTTGTCAGAATAATTTGCACATTCGTTTGTGATGTTGACAGGTTAGTCGGACTTTTCACCCCACAGCGGGACAGTTTAATTTGCTCTAACTCCGTCTCTGAAACAGATGCATGTGCACACACGAGTAAATGCACCAGCGCATGTGCAGCGTTGTCTGCTTCCAGTTCTGATTGTCAACAGTAATCAGGGCAACTGAAGGCAAATGAAGCAACCTGGCAACCATTACTGTCCAGCCCTGGCGTAGTGGTATCAATATGTCAGAATAAGTGTTTTGATAATATCTTAACACATACTGAGATATACTGCTGCTTGAATTGAGACTTTTTCATACTTAAAACTGGAAAAACGCACATGAAAAATGCGCGCGTGAAAGCAAACAGATATGGCCGGCCAGCTGCTTGTGTGACTGTATCAAAGCCTTGTTAGACACAGCAGCATGAAACCATCCTGTGATATCTTTGTCTTTATCTGACACACACGCTTGCTCCTTGAGCAGGTAATGTGTCTGTAAGCCAGGTGTGTGCTGAGTTTTCTGCCCGAGGGTATGACTCCAGGTACTGGAGAGTGGCACAGTCCTCATTAAGTGTGTGTGTGTGTGTGTGTGTGTGTGTGTGTGTGTGTGTGTGTGTGTGTGTGTGTGTGTGTGTGTGTGTAAGTTATCCGTCTGTCGTCTCATGTGCTGAGCAGGCAGACAGCGTGTGTGTTTACAGTCAACACAGTGGCCTCTGTCTGGTCTGCACTCAGCTCTGGTTCTGTTTTCACTGCCTGGTCTGCATGCAGAGGGTATGTGCAGAGAAAAGTGCTCACCGCTACATCTGCATCCATTTTTTTTTTAGGGTGCAGCACTTGTTTTGGTTCAGTCAAAACTAAGCAACTGTGAGTACTTTAATTTCACAACAAGGCTAAGTTAAAGGAGGGATAAAAAAAACAGCTATAGGACCCTTTTAACAAATGGAATGCAACCCTAAACTTATCTTGACATTACCCAGAGGAGCTGTATGTGAAAATGCAAATGTCCGAATCAGTTGAACTAGACATTAATGCACTTTGTCCTGCCAGGATCGGATGTCCGATCTCAAAAAAGCCGTGCAGCGCGATCAGAGTGCACTGCGTGGCTGCTTACATAGACAATGACTGGGAACTGTAGAAATGATGAATCCTACAGACACACATCAGTGTGGAAATTTTAACACAGATGCCAAAAAAACTAACTGGAAAGACGACGAGATTCAGGTACTTCTGACGATAATGGCAGAAGGGAAAATTTAAGGAGCAGCAAGATACTCAGCTGCTAATAACCAAATTACGAACTGGCTATATAAATAAAACACTGCGATTTCCACAGCATACTTTCTGCAACATGCTGTTTCACAATTAAACTGGCAGGGAAACATTTTCAAATCTAAAAATACTGAATACAAGCATAAGGTATGAAATAACAGCAGCCTCCATCCTTTTAACTTCAGCATCGTGATCAGCCGACATGAACCCTTCTCGGTGAAACCTGCTCCTCGTGATAATGTCTGGGACTCATCATGACAGCAGATCAATTTCTTGCACATGTTCTGGTGGTAAAAAGCTATCTCCATCTAATAATGATTCACCACAGCGGTAGTACGGCTGCTTTTATAAAGTCTGTGTGAAAACAAGACCTCCATCCCCTCCACCTCCTCTCTCCCGACACTTTACCACTTCTAAACTAAACCAAAGCACTTAACACATCTGTGACCTGCTGACGGTCTCACTGCACTCTCACCTACACCATCTGCCACATGGGCACAGGTAACCCAAGCCAGCAAATGGAGACACACGTGGATAAACACATGTGCACTGGGCTTGTATAGACCGATACGAATACCCAAATACACACTGTACACACACAGGCACAAATTTCACAAAAATTACAGGATTATTGCTCAGAGGTGAGCAGCATAACTGACAGGAAATCCAACCAACCACCAATATGAAGAGCAAAGTGTTTGTTTATTTAAACTAAAATACCATATATTACATATGGCACATTGTAGGCTCTTGAGTATTGAACTTCAGCACAAAATTTTAGGATCATGACCCTGTGACTACAGTGTTTTCACATCTCTGTTTTCATAGTTTCTCGAGATTTGTAATGAAATATTATCAGCAGAACAGATGGGACCAAGAAGTACTTTAAGACCTGCAAAGCTCCTTTTTGGGTGGCTATGGTTGACTGACACTGAGTTTGAGGGGAAATTATAACAAACTCAGAGCAAGGGGGCATTTTAATCTGTAATTTAGATAAGAAAAAGAAAGGTGCTGCAAAGTAAGAGGCAAAAAAATTTTTCAAAATCAAATTTGAGGGAGGAAAATGAATCAAACCACAGTGTTGGCATCCATCCTGTAAAGGCGTTACACACACATAATGGTCCTCCTCTTCCACCTAGTGGTTATTAGTGGGACTACAACTGGAATATACGTGTTTTCATACCCATACATGAGCCTAGCTGTAGCAGAAACTGGCCTCAGTAGATGATCAGTGATTTATAAGGATATAACACTAAACAGCAGAAGATGATTAGTACAGAGCTTTAGTCACCACAACCACTTTTTACAAACCAGAGGCCTTTACTGGTTTCTATTAACATTGTACTGGAAAGATCACTTTGGATGGACCGTTCATGGTTTCTTTACCCAAGTAAATTGAATTAAATGTAGTACAGGTTGAGATAGATAAAATTATTATGAACACTTTTTTCTGCTTTAATACCTTAACATATGTACATAATAAAATTACTGACAGTGGATATGGTCTCAGACAAAAAAAAAAATCATATCTCATCATATATTTTCAACAAGAAATATAAATCTCATGGCTAAAGAAGTCATTTAATTTAGCACAGCCGTGGAAAAATGTAAAATTTAATCATCTAGGTCATATGACATTAGTGATGTTACAGTAATATTACAAAGCCCTGCTGATTCCTAACTAATTTTAACTAAGTGTGTGTGTGTGTGTGTGTGTGTGTGTGTGTGTGTGTGTGTGAGGGGGGGGGGGGTTGTACCTGGCCACATCATCAGAGTTATTGGTCCTTGCTGCTTCCAGAAGAGCATCACCTTGTTGCAAAAACAGATACAGAAAACATTACATTAAAAGAACACAGACCATTGGGGATATGTGAATACTGTTTTTTAGGCCAAATCCAATTCTTCATTACTTTCTTACATGCATTTTTTGAATATGTGCAAAAATTGCTCCAGATTATTAGCAATTTACAATATTTTAGACAGTTATGGAGGAAGTATTTTATCCTTTACTTTGGTTCAAGCAGAAATACCACAGTCTAAAAAAGTTCATTACAAGTAAAAGTTCTAAATTCAATACCCAAGTACTACAACAACATGGAGCCAGTTTTACATATTCTGTGGACTACTAGGTTCATTTTTTGTGTAGTACTGGATACATCAATTATGTATAATGTTATAATATGCAAAATCAAACTAATACCCATTAGTGACAGATAACTGTTGAGTAAAACATACAATATTTACCTCTGAATTGTAGTGAAGTCAAAGTATAAAGTTTTATAAAATAGAAATACTCAAGTACCTGTAAATTGTACATAAATACAGTACTTGAGTAAAAATACATAATTACTTTTCACAGTTGAACAGACAAAACAATTATTCCATGTAACAGCTGATAAAGTCTACCTTTATTATCAGAGTCTTTCTTGAGGCAGAAGGCCACGGCTGCAGCAGACAGCACACCGGCAGATGCCACTCCTGCCCGGCTGGCTCCTCCACCTGTCCCGCGGCCCTCACCTCCGCCGCTCTGCCCGCTCTCCTCCCAGTACTGGTTGTTGTTGCGCCCCCTGCTGGCCAGAGCCGCCCACGAGCTGCGGCGGTTCTCCAGGTTGGACAGCCATCTAGGGGCGAGGTGGTGGAACTGCACCGCCGGGTTTACACTAGTACCGGCCGTCTCTTCGGCTAAAATCCCCCGTCTAGAGACCCGAGAGGTGGACACGATTGGGTTGCGGTTGATCTCCGCCGGTGTCTCGCGGATGCCTTGACAGGCAGCATCACCTGCGCTGGTCTGGAGCACGCGACTGCACGGTGACAGGCTGCGCGACCTTCGCGCAATTAGCCTGGTGGGAATAGATGATAACATGGCGATAAACTCACCAAAAACGAAGCGGGGGATCAAACCCTCAGTCTGGCAGTAACTCCAGGGGGACACGGATACCCTACAGGCCCGGGACACCGCGATGATTCCGATCTGACGGCTGTAACACCTTGATTTCCAAGCAGCTACTTACAACAACCGAGACGAAAACAACCGCTTCTCATCATCGTAGCGTGGATGTCACCAGAACGCGCGGTGCATTCTGGGAAATGTTGTTTTACTGGAAGGTTCTACGTCTAACACTTGTGACCACAGCGAGATTTTTTTTTTACATTTATTGATTGAATACAAGATCATTACAAAAATGCATATAAATACAGAAAAGGACAAAATTAACAAAAATAAATTAAAAAATACACAATGAAAAGACAAAAACTAAAAAGAAAAAATATTACATTAAAATTTCATAATGCAAGGTTACATCATATAGGCTGATCATTTAAATGGAATTTTTTAAAAAAATCTATTGCCCAAAATCATTAATAAAATGCAGGAATATTGCTTTAGTGTCTGACCAATTCTTCTTATGAATGCGGGAATTTCCAAAAATAATAAACAGTTGTATCTACATTTTTTTATTTTCAAACTATATATACTATAAACTATATATTTGAACATTTATCTTGACTTTCCTTTTAGAAAGTTGCCACATCAGTCATTCTGGTGTAAATACACTGAGGAAAAAAGTGACGCGCGAGGGCGAAATGGCGAGATGTTATAGACTTATGTGTTCGGAAATCAGATTAAACTGCAGTGAGGTACGCACATAGAAATAATAACAAGAAAGATTTGTGAAAATGTTGGATCAAACTTCCAGTTGATCCTGTTTTACGCACGCGTAATGTTGCCATACGCCAACGGTTACTTTTGAATTTCCTTGTCTGAACTATTTGTATTTGATTTACAGTAGCCTATAGTCATCCTGTATTGCAGTAGCCAACAATATTAAACAGCTGTTCACCAAAACGAGACGCGGTCACAGCTGGCCTTTGGTTGCACATCGCGAGCAGTTTGTTTACTGTATCGGACTGGACAGAGCTTTTTGGATTTCTAGTCCTTTCATATACGCACAGTAGGATAGGGTATATTGTAGCCTGTACGACTGGACCTGAGCATGAAAGAACCCTGACCGTGACATATATTTGATGACACAAGCAGTTGTTTTGTCAGTGCATTTGTCCTCTGATAGTTGATCATGGCCGCCAGATGGCATCACAGCACTGTGATGTTTAGTACACACAGCCTTGCAGGGAAATGTCTTATTCCAATGGTTTAAATTTCAAGCATAATTCTGATAATGGCTGGATGATTTGATCATTCCGGTCAAATCCGGAACAAAGACAACACAACTGTAGAACAAAATAGACGGTAAGCTTTAAACCACCGATAAATAGGCTTCTGCTTTCAAAGTCTAAAATGTAGACATTATAGCCTACTGTAATCACATGCTGATTTACCCACAGACCCATTTACTGATTACTGTGCCCTGGCCTTCACCTTCAAATTATCACTCAAATTAAAATGAACCAACAAGAAAATGACTCAGAATCATCACAAAGAGAAACAGATAGACTGCAAAGGGATGAAAACAAACTGAAAAGAGAAAAAAAAAGTCAGAAAAAGGGAAAAACGACCACAAATGACAAAGAGACACAAAAAATACAAAGAGACACTTTGACACACACAAAAAAGACACACAATCACTGCACACAGAAACAAAAAGGTACCTTATAAGTAAGTTATTTTAATACAAGTATAATACAATATAAGACACAATAACGCAAAAAGGCTACAAAAGGCAAAACAACCAAAAACTGACTATAAATTTACACAAAACAACAAGACAAAATTACCCAAATAACACATAAAACAACAACAACAAGGAGACACAAAATGACGGCTTTATTATTATTATTTTATGACAGTGTTTGTTGTTCTGAGGGTACATTGATTCCCTGCATGTCCTTGTTGACCCTGCAGCCTGCTCTTACTGGATTTGTCTGCTCCTGTACCTGCCTGCCTGACGCCAACTTTGCTTCCTCAATGACCACGAGCCCTGCCTATCCCTCTCTGGAGTCCCAGCTTTTCCCACAAGCTCCATGCTGTAAGTGTTTCTGCAACTTACCTGATGCATTCACCTTCTTGTCTGCTCCACGTTCACAACTCCCCCACTCAGGCTATGAAGTAACACCTATGAACGTGAGCTCACCCCAGTCTCTCTACGAGCTCTGCTCGACTCATGAACTCTGCTCCACCCCAGAACTGATAACTGTCCCTACTGATTATACTCACCTGTGCTTCATTTAACCTGCCAAAAGATGAAATAAGGTCATTACCAACTACTTACCTGCTCTTTTGTGCTGCATTTGGGTCCTACCACATCCCATTAACAGTGTAACTGTCTCTGAGACAGTTTTATGGATGTTTATTTTCTTTGTTATAAATTAATTACCTTTAGTTCATAAAGCTGAAGGTCATTAAAATGTGATAAATAGGGTGTTAAATACTTTATGACAAAAAAAGTGTCCCAGAGGTATTTTCAAAAATTCTGGTTAGAAATTTATTGGTTAATGTAAGCTTTCTATTGGTCTGACATAAATGCAAAGAGTAGCACCACCCAGTGAAGTTTTTGGCATTGTGGGAAGTGTGATGTTTGGGTAAGAGCAACATGGCTCCTGATGATGGACCAACGCACAACTCCAGCGTAACTATATTCTACACGTGGTCTTGGACAAACAGGATTTACCGTATGCGATATTGTTGATGCACATTCTCCCCATTGTGTTGAGGATGTGAGTTTTTGCTTATACATGATCTGCATTGTTGTGACTGCAAAAAAAAGAACAGAGGATAAAAAGACTAGTCATTGTTGAAAACCTGATGGACTTGAAATGATCTAAATTTTTTTAGTATCAGGAAGAACAAAAGTTGTTCACACATGCTTGCATACATGCTTGAGGAAACATTACATTAAATCATCACTTCCTACACAAGAAACTTAGCTTGATTTTACTAGTAGTAAAATCAAGCATAGTAATGAAACAGCTTGTCTTTAAAATCTTGATGAAACTGCATTTTGAGAGTCATGTGCTTCTGTATAGTTTCTGCAAATTTTCCTGTAGAAATGTGATGCTGCAGCAGAAATGTATGCAGAAAGTTGTCTATCAACATTTTAAAGCAAATCAGTTAATGAAAGACTCTTTCGTTTAGTAGCAGGAATGGCAAGGGCAAAATTGTTCAGAAATCAGTTGGCATTTTTATCTTCATCTACTATGATGAAAAAAATAGTGTATTCCAGGAAAAAATAATAACGGTGTTGTTGAAAATGCCATTTTCTTGTGTCTGAAATACTTCCCAAGCCAGACTACTCTGATGTATACAAGAGTGGGCTGTAATTTATTAGATGGGTATGTTGTGTGCTGGCAAAAGGCTTACTGGCTCACATGAATCATAGAGGGCACCATGCTCCACCATCATAAATCTACTGGCACCTTTACCAGCAGTCCCATCTAAATGTCAGTGTGGGTTTGCTTTTGTAGACACATGACAATACATCTATTCACTCCAAAAAATACAGCTGAAGTTGCCCACACCGAGCTGTCGATGTGTTTCTAAAGCATTTTTTAAAACTCACGTTCACTATATAACGATCAGCCACAACACTGAAATCAATGGTGAAGTGGATAAAATTGATCATCTTGTTGCAATACAATGTCCTGCTGGGAAACTTTGGGTCCTGGCAATTATGTACATGCTACTTGATTGACATCAACCTCACAAACATTGTTACAGATCAAGTATCCCCCTCATGGAAGTGGCCCCCCAGCAGGACAATGTGCCATGCCACACGCAAAAACTGCTCAAGTATATGGTCCGAGGAACTTGACAAAGAGCTCAAGGTATCAGCCTCCAAACTTGCATGATCCCAATCTGATTGAGCATCCATGGGACACGCCACTAGTGTCAGACACCACAGGACAGCCCCAGAGGCCCTGTGTCCATGCTTTGATGTGTCATAGGCCCCATCATGGATCAGACTTGGTTCTGGCCTGTTGAGTCATAGACACAGTCAAGTCCTTTCAAGTCATCAAAGTCACCTTTACTGTCAATTCTAACATGTTTGTTAGACACACAAGAATTGAAATTGCATTTCTCTCCATGCCCACGGTGCAAATAGTAAAAGGTCAAAAAGAGAATAGAAAAACAAAGAGAAAAAAGCTAAAAATATGTATGTACATATATTAATCAGGCAATAGAAAGAGAAAATATAGACATGGTGTATATACATACTTACATACAAACATATGTTATGGACATATAGACATATTCATAAGTGTACAACGTGGTGCAGTTTGGTGGGTGCAAAAAGAAAAAGGGCAGGTTTACTATGAAATAATGTAATGTGTTATGTACAGTACAGCAGCAGAAACAGAGTTAATAGTGCAAGTAGTTTGTAGTGCAATTTATGATACAAAAGGTAGCAGCATTATTTAAAGGTGATCTGTTCTTTTGTGCTTTGGCAAGAGCTGGGAGGAGCTCAGAGTCCAACGTTTTTGGGGGCAGAGGGTAGAAGACAGGGGAGAGAGTTCAGCTTCCTGACAGCCTGATGGATGAAGCTGTTCATGAGTCTGGTGTAGCGGGCACGGAGGCTCCGGTACCTTCTCTCAAAAGGCTGAAGAGGCTGCGTGAGGGGTGTCTGGAGTCACCCACACTGTTGGTTGCTTTGCAGATGAGGCGGGTGTTGTAGATGTCCAGGAGGGACGGGAGTGAGGGTGAGACATCAATTTGGGACATGACTAGCCGTTTGAAGCAGTTCATGATGATGGGGTCAGTGCAACAGGCCGGTAGTCATTGAAGCAGCCTTGCGGGTGTTGACTGTGGCGAGTGTTCTCTTCACACTGGCTGCAGACCGGCAAAAAAAACAAAAACGGGAGAGCATGAACGCAGTCCCCCACTACCAGAAATTATGCAGTCAACATTCCCACATTTGGGGAATTTGCTAGGGTCAGCACATCCGGAGTGCAATGGCTGAGCCTCGCCCAGGGTTTTATTTATAAAGCCCATTATCACAAATCACAATATGCCTCAGAGGGCTTTACAGCATCCCTCTGTCCTTTGACCCTCACAGGGTATGAGGAAAAACTCCTCCCAAAAAAAACTTTAATGGGGGAAAAAGTTATAGAAACAGGACCTCTGGGGTACCAGAAGGCCCCATATTCTGTGTAGTGGACAGACAGACACATTGCTGTTCACACCTGTCTATCATGTGTCTCCTGCTGACCAACTGTGTTCAGATGTCATTACTGCGAAATTCTACACATCTTCTTCCATTGTGCAAAACGATGCATGGTCAGACAACATTTTGTCTAATTCGACATAAAATTTGTAAGTTATAGAGTGTTTGCACACTATAGCCAAAACAGCCACCAAGTCCTTGCACTAATGACATAGCTTTATTAGGGATACATCAGGATGGTGTTAGCATTTATACCACAAAAGAAATATGGTCAAATGACCACCGTGGCAAGTGGTTTGAGTGACCAGATCACAATGCATCTTGGTGGTCGTTTACACTTGTATTTAGCGCTGTCTACTTGTGACCAGATGACCCAAAATGCATGTTCCTTGGGCCATTCCTGGGCAGTTTTTGCAATGTTGCATGGCACCATGTCTGGCTGGAGAAATGGCATTGAGGGGATGTACTTGGTCTGCAATGGTGTGAGAGTAGGTGGTGCCTGTCAAGTCCACATGCAATGCAGGACCCAGAGTTTTCCCACAAAACATTGCATTTTAACAAGATGACTGGTGTTACTGACCTCAACAGTCAGTGGTTTTAATGTTTCCACTGATCAGTGTTTATCTTGACAACATTGAAATGATGTGATGGCTGAGATTTGTGCTTTGAGACAGTCAGCTGCACAGCTGCAGGGACCAGACTGGTTTGGCAGACTCTGTGAAACTGATTTCATTAACGATGGCTCGGTGCTTGCAAGTCTCCCTTAGTGCCATTTTAGTCATCATGTAAAAATACTGAATAACAAATTGGACTGTATTGAAATGTCTCACTTGAGAGCAAGAAAGGTGGCTTCATATATTGGAGTTGACTGGCAGTTTTGCAACCATTTTTTTCTTTTATTCCTTGTCCTAAATTGGTCAATTTTGCACTTAATGCATTACTATGCTTTCTGAATAAATCAGCCTGAATCATCAGAGCACTCTTGTTTCTTTATGGTTTCCAAATGAATCAAATTCAGTGACCTTTTTTCGCAGCAGACGTTTCAACAAAATCACAGGTACAACTAATAACATTTACCACGGCTCTGTTCTGGGAATCACAGCAATGTAATGAATAAATTGTACTACTGATCACAACTGTCAAAAAGTCTGCTTTCTTGCTTAAGTCGACAATGGAGAATTAGGGTTTTTTTCACTGTGTTTATTCAAAAGAAATCAATCAGCATCAAAAAAGCTGTATTGCTCCTGTGCAGAGAAAGAGTGTGAAGTCCATGCTTGCAGAAAGTGATCAAACCTAAATGATAAAGTTGCTCTGTGATGGGCAGCACTTTGGCTACACTACAGCACCTGTCAACCACCAAAAAGAAACATTTTCGCCCATAATAATTTTGCATGACCTTTCTGTGTTTTGCATCTTTACACAAATGTGTGATTGTAAAAGGAAAATGTAAGGGGCACTTCAGATTATTTGGGCCTCAAGATGTCGTGAGAACACCCACAGATTAAACTGAATGAAGGAGGCCAATAATGGTTTTACAAACTCCAAGATGAAAAAAGGGAGAGTGATGGATGAGTGACAACCACAGACTGAGTGAAAAATAGATGGACACAGGCGAGCAGAGTGAGGGAATATAAAAGATACAGTCACTTGAAAATATATTGCATCGTAGGACATGTAAATGCATATTGTTGTCAATATGTGAGTTCATATCTTGTTTTTATTGGCATAGCCAGCAGTGAAAAAAAATGACAGAAAGACTCCCAAACACTTTACACGTCAGCCAACAGGAGCCAGGCGCGCTCCCGCTGCCCCGTGAACTAACAAGTTCATAAAAAGGTGCGCGTGAATGGTGTGATAGCGCGGAGTGCGTTCAAATACAGTCGGGAACAAGCAAAGAGAGTGACCAAACGGGAGCTGTCTGCGTGTTTAAGCTGTTCAAGCTGTAAGCTTTTGTTCAAGCTTTAAGCTGTCCATTATGTCTAAGACCGAGACAAGACTGTATCAAAATGCATTTGATTCTGAGACGAGACTGAAATGCTCTAAAAGTGGTCTCGAGATCCAGATTGATCCCAAGCATGACAACTCTAGAGCCAGTGTTTGATTTTTTGGACTCAATGAAAGAGAATCTGTTCCATATAGGGTTAAAATAAAATAAAAAAAAAAACACAACAATATTTATTTTTAGGTGGTTATAAACAGATGAAACCATGAATATTATAGTCTGTACCATTTCTGCCAATAGATACCCCTAAATTGTACACATCGAGCCTTTAAATATGATAAAATTGCATTACATAGGCTAAATATAGGAATAGATAGCACTTTTAATTGTATTTTTTCAATTCAGCTAATAACTAAATTAAGTTATATTTTAAAATTACTTTAAATAACGTGACATCTTTTTTGCAAAACTTTAATTTATTAGTAATTAATCAAAACGTGTGTTCATAAATATGGTAATGAAGTACTTGACAGTTGAATTTCTTTTGGATAATGTGGAAAACTTAGTTGGAACAAATCAACTTGTCAGTTATTTAACTAGTTATCAATTGTAAAAAAAAATGTGTTCATAAATATAGTAATTAAGTATTTAATAACCATATTTATGACCACATTTTTAAGTTGATTCCCCATAAATTGTTTTATTTTAAGGTCTTTTGTACTCTTACCATAATTATGAACACACGTTTTTAAGTTGATTACTAATAAAAAAATTAAATTGGTCCAACACATTTTCCCTCAGTGTTATATGCTTAATTATCATAATTATGAACCAACTGATTCCTCACAAAATTATGTTATGGCAACTAATTTTTCCCCAACAATATTTAAAGAGGAATTGAACAAAATGTCTTTCAGGCAGAGCTGGGGGCTTTACGAGGAGCACGTGAAGGCAGCACAGGGAGGCGTTTCCATCGTAGCCGTCCCTGCGCTGCCTGCCTCCTCAGCCTGGGCTCTCCTCCTCTCCCTCTTCCACCTCCACCTCTTCCTCTTATTTCTCACCGCAGACTCCTCCACCACCTGCCACAGCAGCGACGCAGCGATGGAGAGCCGCTGCGAATGATTATAAGCTCACGGAAGACCACCACTGAGAGAGAAAAAGAGAAAGACGCACAGAGGGGAGCACAGATAAGAGGGAGACCCGGAGAACCAGAGAGACAGACGGAGAGAGACGAGCGGAAACAGAAACATATGGTTTGTCTGAAGAGCGGTTGTTTCTGAGGACTGCTGAACCGGACCGAAACTTATTCAACCACCGTGATCAACGAAAAGCCTCATTTGATTCGTCCATCTGGTTTTCTTGACACTTGTTTGCCTTATTTTTGTGAGCGCTCACCTGTGGTAGGCTGTGCCTGCGTGCACCTCTGTTTGATTAGTTTGTGCGGGCTGGATTGCGGTTGTTGGACCTCCCTGAGCACGCGCACACACGCACACCGATCATCACAAGACGCGGTGCAGCCCACAAAAGCTTCTTGCAAGGAGGAAATTGAATTAGACAAGTTTATTCCCACAGAGGAGAAGCACAAGAGTGGCTACTCTCCTTCATCTCTCACCGTGTCTCCTCAGGGCCCACCAGTTGTCTGTCAGAACCCGCTCCTCTCGTCTCCCACCACCTCCCCTCTCCGGTAACGAGCCATGTCTGGGCAGACTGTGACCATCCCGGACGACCGGGCGTTTGCCAGCTTCAAGGCGGAGTGTCTGTGCGAGGAAGGCTGGAATATCACCCTCAATAACGGGGGCATCACGGTGTGGACCCAGGTACTGGAGGAGGGCAAGTCCATCCACAAAATTAAGGTGAGACTATATTAAGGTAGGAAATAGTGTAAGTCCCTTAGAATATGTTAAAAAGCGTCACAAAGTATAGTTAAGATCTGCATTATTTAATAGCAGGAAATGATAACAAAAACACTGCACTATCAGTTGCCACAGAGGTGCTTTTATTTCTCAATTCCCATATGATTCAAACTGCTGACACGCTCTAACTGCTGCTTCTTTTCCTGCATAGTAGGCTAGTTGCAGCAGAAGCAACCAGCTAACTGAGTATTGCATTGCAAATATATGGATGACACAGCAGCACACTATATAAGCACATAAAAGAATTTGCACAGATACTGGGTTCTCACAGTCATGGAAAACCAGGAAAGGTTTGTGATTTCACAATAACGTTGTGGAATGAGTTCAAACCATTGAAAGTTTTGGTAAAGTCATATAATTTTGATGTGTGTAATGAAATTGTAACAGTTGTCTTCTGCGGATAATATGTTTCAAAAGACTGTGCCGAGAAAAAAAAGTGTTATGGTTCCTTCAAAAGTTTTGAAAAGTGTTACATGTAAATGTGTGGGAACCCTGTAAATCGTTACAATATGTTGCTAAAATTGCAACTATTAAGCCTGCAGTTAATTTTTTTAATCACAAGTCAGTGAACACATCCTGTGTTAGATTCACTCATCTATTTATAAATGTGCACAGTGGTGGAGTTGTGAATTCATATTAGATGCACACTAAAAGAGTGAGAGCTTCAGGAGGCAGGCTTAATTCTCTTGTGACACCCATATTCCCTGCCGGTGAAACGATTTTTAAGTGTCTTCCCTAAAGCACATTAGGTAGTGTTGAGTATAATATGTTGGCTTACTTTGTTGACTTCTCTGAAGCTGGTTTTGCATACAGTTTGTGCAAGTATTTAACACAGCACAGGGAAGTGAACAAAAGTTAAAATGGTACAATGGACAATAGAAGTGACTACGGCTGAAAGGAACAGTTGATTAGCTGATTGTCAATAGAAAATAAAATCATGAGTGCAGTTATGAATTTAAGTTTTTGATTCAGTGCTTACAGCTTCTGACATTTCAGGAGTTGCTGCTTTTCTCTATTACATATTCACCTAGTTTGAATATATTTGGGTTTTAATGACAAAATATGCAGGTTAAATACATAATTTTGATAACTTGTGATTATCTGTCAGTATTTGCAGGTGTTTTTTTTTAACTTAGCATTTAACCAGCCCTAAAACTGCAAAATGTGCTTATTGTACATTTTGACATTAAAAGGGTGCACCAGGTGGAAAAAAAATGCATCAGATCCTGATAATTGTTAAGGTGAGATAATAATGTGACAGCCATGTGAAAGTAGTTGGTGTGCAAACTTTGTTATCTAGTCAAACAGCAGTTGTGGCAGTTTGTCTCAAATGCGAATGTTTGTCTTGGGAGTCGATGCGAAGGCGTCATCAGGACAGCAGGGTCCCTTTAAGCCATGCTGCTAACACGTTTTATCTGAGCACCATTATTAATAATGCTTTGTTAGTGTTCCTAGACTGAGACCCGGAGGAAAAAAATACTCAGCACTTTTGATGCAAAAACATACATGAATAGAAATAGATGATTAAAGCAGTTTTCACACAAGTTAGGATTAAAAGTGCACAACTCTCAGCTCCTTTTTTTATATTTTGGGACATTGTTAAGATCATCAGTAATTTGAAGAAAATGATATTCTGTAAGTCATAAGTGTAGTTTGTTGGCTCAGGTGATCTGTCTTTCTCAAGCCTGGCTGAAGTTGCCTGATACATTCATACACATATACTTAGGTCATATATAAATACTTAAATAAATAGTGAAGAACTTTCACTCACACTACCTGGACATTGCGATTTATTCTAGATCTTTTAAATTTAACAAAAATAGAGTGCTACAGGGATGATTTTTTTTTCTTAGCCCACGTGGAAGTTAAAATTGCACTGATTCCCTTAACAAAAAGTCAATGGGATTTTTTCATTGGGTTTTGGATTATTGTAAAAAAAAAAAAAGCTCAGTGGCAAACAAAAAAACAGCAAAACCATTCACAAATGAACACCACTGTTATAATTTTTTAAGTGTAAATGCAATTGTCAGAAGTATAAAGATGATGTTAAACTACAAACAAACAATACCATGGTCACATGACTTCATCCTCACCATCACAACAATGCAACCATGTCTGGCGTGAAGACGTTCTTTAGTCTTATTTAGCCACTTGTAGGGTGCCATCTTTTTTTCAGAAACAGAAAAGCTTTAAAATACACGAGAGGGGAATCCACTGATGTATTTTATATTGTAGAAAAAAACACGAAAGTCTCTTACACTGACTTCAAGATAAGCGAACTGGGAGTGCTAAAATACCTCAGGGTTTTAGGGCCCATACCTGCAGCACTCTGGTTTTAGATCTTGTTAGATCTGAATTGTTAGAAATTGTTAACCCTGATCTATAAATTAAAAAAAAATGATATATGATATATGATATCACAGTTATACTTGCAGTTCACATTGTTGTTGCACACTTAAGTCACAGCTTAGCCTCAGAGCTGACTGACTGGCAATTTTGTGCTTAACTGGCTCGAAATCTCTTGTCGTGTTGTCACTTTGACTTTAAGACAGATTTGGCATCACAGCTGTTTTTGGGAGGTTGCATCCACATAATCAACCTATACCAAACTTTTCTGTTTGGATGTGACATAATAATCCTATTTCTGTAACTTCTTCTGAGACACATTGCCCCCCTCCATATATAGAGATAGAAATTAAACACACTGTCTTCTGTGTAAATCTGTGTGTGTACGTTCCTGCTGGTGTATCCGGGTCTGACGGTTGTGAGCCAGCCACCAGGTGTTTGCTTTGTTAAATAAATTAGTGTGTGTGTGCATGCATGGGTGTGTGTGTGTGTGAATAGAGGCGTGGAGGAGCATCAACTGTAAAGGGGTTTTCCCAGCCCCCCTCAGTCTGCTGTATCTTTGTACCTGTGGGGCAGGGTCTTTGTGTGTTGTAAACAGTCAAGGATTGTGTAAATTGGCCTCATTTGCCTGTGTGATTCCTCAGGGTATGTCCTGTGTGTGCAGAAGGTGTATAATGTCTGCATCAGCTGGTGTGTGTTCCTGTCTTTTCTACATTTTGAGGACCAAAACACATTTTTAACCAACAGAGTGAGGACGGTTTGGCCGGCCATCACTTCCTTTTAAGGTTTAGGTTACAGTTAGGTTTTGGTTAGGTTAATGGTTGTGGTTCGGCATTTGGTTGTGATGTTTAAGGTTTGGGTAAGGGGCAAGAAGATGCATTATGTCAGGGGGGTCCTCTCAAAGATACAGGGATATCTCTGTGTGTGTGTGTGTGTGTGTGTGTGTGTGTGTGTGTGTGTGTGTGTGTGTGTGCGTGCAATAATATGCTCAGAGGGCAGGGACAGGTGTGTTTCCTCAGGACAGCTCTGCAAACAGAGGAAAGTAGAAAGTGCACACAGAAACACACACATAGAGTTTGAGTGGGGCTCCTATCTACACCGGGCACTTTATCTTAATGTAAATGACAGTTACAGGAGCTTTATTTTGCATAGTACATCCTTCTCACTCTCTCGTTATCTTTTGATCTCACACAGTCAGTCTGCCAAATATTTCATTGAAACTCTGACATGGTGCACATTTATATGTTCCTCTTCACAAAATGATGACATTAAAATAGCAGCGTGAAGGATTTAGGGGGACTTAGTGACATCCAATGACGAGGAGTGCAGATTGCACCCAGCAAAAACGTCTGCCATGTGTGAAGCATGAGCTCCTGATAAGGATTCCTTCAGTGTTCATTGTTCAGGAGGTTTTAAACTGGTGCTGAATTATCCAGAGGTCTCTTCCTCTCCAAAACAAAAGGACCAGGTGCTGGTCTCACAAACAGATAGGGGCTATAAGATAGGGGTAGGCCTTAATATGGACGAGTTAAACTACATTTAAATGGCTTTCATGTTGCAGTCATGTCCCAAAACTGAAGCAAATGGTGACCAGAATTAAGATGTTAAAAAAAACAAAACAGAATAAAACCACAAGTATAAAAAAAGTATAAAATGAAGAAAGAGAGAATTCAACAGGTTGAATCAGAAATGAAGTTGGGGGAGAGAGCTGTAATCCAAAAAAATTACAGTAATAAGACAGTTGTTATTACCAGCAAAAATGAGGGCTATAAATTGTGTAAAAAAAAAAAAAAAAAAAGTTTTGTAATGTGGATATTCATGAGTGTGAACAGTCATTCTTTAAATTTTTTATTCAATGGATTATTGTCTTCATTTAGATATTCCAAGTAATCCATGCTCTCTCATAAACATAGTTCAGCAGAAGTTTAACCTGTTTCCTTGGGGGATTAATTTAAGCCTAATTTAGTCCTAGAGTCACTCTGATCCTCCCTCTTGGAACTGACTTAGTTTAACCCCAAGCGGGCTAAACCTACGAGTCTTTAAGATTTGTCTGTGCAAGTCCCTGTAAGTTTAGAGAGCTGAAATGAGCATTTTATTCTGGCACCAGGCTTAACCTTGTCTGTGACACTGGCCCTGAATAAAGCAGTTTCATTTTACAAATCAGTGTTTCCACTTTGCAGATGGGTTGTTAGCCCATTTCCTGCTAATGTGTGCTCATCTTTTTTTCTCTGATACCTTAAGATTCAGATTCTCAAGAGGTTTTTTTGCTCATCAGCAGAGAGGCTGGCAACTACTGTGTTCGATGCAAAAACACAAATGCCCCCCTAGAGCCAGTGTTTGGTGTGATTGCTCTAGGTTACTGTAAAAAAATATGGCGGTGCAACATAGCGGACTTGATAGATGAGGACATGCTCTCTGTGGAGATATAAATGGCTCATTCTAAGGTAACAAAAACACAACAATTCTTATTTTCAGGTGACTATACGCCAAGAAAAAAAACATACTGATTATGTATTCACCAATATATTCACCTAAATCCTACACACTGGACCCTTAAGTGTAGCTGTGTGTAAATACAGTGGGTTGTGTGTATGGATCATGCTCATAGGTGTGTGTTCGTGTGGGTAAGGGTAGGGGCACGCAGCAATGCCACAGATACAGCATTTCTATTTATAGACGAAATAATGGCATGCATCTTTGCCGATGCATGTGGAATGATTAATGCGAGTGTTGAGACTCTTCCTCTCTTCCTGTTTCCCTCTCTGATATAGTATCAATAGCAGTAAAGAAAAAGTGATATATCCAAATCAGAGATTGAGAGCAGACTGGCAATCATCATTAGCGGCCTAATTATCATCAGCCCCATCATCGTCATAATCATTGCAGCTGCCATTTTCATCAATAACAACTTTGGTACCGCAGTGTAATCACAGCTGTAACCATCGTCATCTTCATCTTCATCATCGTTTGTCAGCACATGACTCACCGTGCACAATGCATGGGTGTGTGTTTGTGTGTAGGTGGTTTGTGTTTACTGTTAATAGTTTGACAAACTGTCAGACTGCCTCGCTGTCATGCCTACAAACTCACACACTCACACACACACACATATACTGGAGACTCCTGGGTTGCGATCTCCCCTGCTGACACACAGGGAAGCCCAGCTCTGAATCACCCACTTGCACACCCCTCCATTTTTTTGGTTCATAATTGTCTTCCACCATCATGCATCAGCACCCAGAGGAGCAAATCATGAGTTGACGGGTGGAAAGGACAGAGCAAGGGAAGAAAGAGAGGAGAAGAAGAGTGGGTGAGACAGGGAATAAAGGAGAAGATAAGTAGTGGGTGGAGTGGGTTGCAGGGGTCAGAGGTCATTGGGTGTTCTGAGTGGGCAGTGGGCACAGTGTGGACTCAGACCAGGCACGAAGAAAAGACTCACCAAACACTCACACACATTCTGTTTGTGTAGCTACTTGTCTGCCTTTTGTCTCCCTCAGTCTCTGTTTTATCTCTCTGAACTCTCTTTCACCCGCCTCCCTCTATCTCCGTCTCCTTGCTTCATCTGTTGACTTCACTGAATTAGTGTGTAATAGAATTACGCACACGTGTACTCAGCCGTATGTCTTCATTTTGCACTGGACATCTTCGTACAGTTCTCCGCTTTAACCTTTTTCATTTGGTTTTCCTTCTTCCTGCTGCGCTAGTCTCAGTATGCCTGTGGATACAACACATCCATTGTTCTACCTGGTGCTTTCTGACCTGTAGGTCTTCTGCCAATCTGTCTACGCACTTGTCGTCACACACACACACACACACACACACACACACACACACACACACACACACACACAGATGTGAAATATGAGACCTTACTGATGCCAGCACTGTTAATTCTTTCCTTATACGTATTTTCCCTCTGCAGATATAACACTTTTCATAATAAGCATCATAACTGCTGTCAGCAGGAATTAGGTTTATAAGAAAATATTGATACAACCAAGTATCATGATATTATGTATTGTAACACTGTACAGATTCTTAGAAACACTGAAGCTATTTTAAATTTATAGCTTACATGCAAAGATTTCTCTGGCGGTGGTTGATTTTGTGTTTAAACCCCCTAATATTAGATCCTTAAGTGTTGTTTTCCATCTTCAGCCATTTGACTCTTACACTCAATCATGACTGCATATTGCTGGTGTAAACACAAAAGAACAATGAAATAGTCATTAAGGGCACACTGCTAGCTCCTAAAATTAGATTTTAAAAAATGCACTATATCACCTTGCTTATAGTACTGCAATATATTTAATCTGATTTGCTAGTACTGGTTGCCAGAAAAACAATTACTGCTGCTACAGGCCCGGTAGATGATGATGATGGCCGGCTGCTAACATCTGAGGAAGCTAAAGTGAAGGTTCAGGAATTCCCACCCTTGTGGACAGAAAAGGGGGGTCATGTGTTCAAAAGGGACCTCATTATGTATACTTTATGACATCAAAATGTTGTTTTTCCCGAACGTTTATTGCGAAATGCTATTATGAGACAAAACATGAGAAAACTTTTAATAATGAGGTAGACATGGCTAAATTTATCAAATGTCC
The DNA here is from genome assembly GCF_008729295.1 of Plectropomus leopardus. Taxonomy (NCBI): domain Eukaryota; kingdom Metazoa; phylum Chordata; class Actinopteri; order Perciformes; family Serranidae; genus Plectropomus; species Plectropomus leopardus. Next base: position 13,562,211 of record NC_056467.1, on the reverse strand, counting down.
CTGTGTGAGTATGGAAAGCAAAAAAGTTGTCCTGTCCTGATTATGGGAGTTTTTTTTTTTAAAATGTTGCTACTCACTTACCCATATGGATGGAATAATATTACAAATTTGCTCATTTTTATATTTTGATGTCTTGTCAAAGTTTAACCTTATATTAATTTCAATGCTAATATAGCACACTGATTACCAAGAAAATTAAAAATGGTAGTTCATATTGTAAAGGTTGCTGACCTCTCGTGTATTTCATTAATAGTAGTTATAACACAAAGTCCTGCATTCAAAATGTAAAAAGTATGTATTAAATTTAGGCTCATCAAGTTATAGCTAGTCAAAATTCAGTACATTATAATGGCGTTATACATTCAATGTGTAAAGCCCTGTGAGTTTTTGTGATTGTATGTAGGTATTACACTGTGGTATTAAACTACCTTGCATTAAGATAATTTCTAATGTTCTACTAAAAAAGAAACATCTCTCAATATAATGCTATCTAGTACAGCTCCACCTTCAACTATGACCTCAGTCATAAACAAATAATTGAATTTACACATCTATGACATTGTCAACAAAACTGAACATTATAGGCATCATAAAAATAGATTTTATGGCTGAACAGTTGTATCGAATTGGATTAGACTGTACAGATGTATCTTATTACGGGGACACTGAAAGCATTCAGGTGAATAATTTAGTATATAGATAAATGTATATATGATAATCACACATACAGTGTTAGTTTTAGCTGTCATATAAATGGAATAAAGGTCTACTATCAAGGTATACTCTGTCCTTATCATGAGTGTCAGAATCTGACCCTGAATTCAGTGTGCCAATCTGCCTCCTAAACTGAACCATAAATCAGCTTTTATGATGCTTTTGATTAAAATAATGAGAAGATCAACTAGGTGATACCTTATTCAGTCATTCACATATTTTTTTTGTCAGTTCTATGTGATTTTGTTCTCAGCATTCAGTCTGTATTTACCTGCTCCGTGCACACAATTTTCATTTCCTTGTTCTCAGTGAGGGTCTGTGTTTTGGAAGATGTCACTTCAATGCAGCACTTTCAATTGCTTTTTTTCCAGAGTGTGGCTGATTGTGAAGCCCTGTGAGATTGTTGCCAATGTCTAAGGGCTATAAAAGTTAAATGGATTCCCACAGCAAGTGAGCCTAACTCTCACATACAGTATACACTGATATTGTTGTACACCTATTTGGATCTAGAGATAGTAAAATAATGTTCCTCAAGATAGTGGGTTGGACCCCAAAATGGGAGCCTGGTTGTTAGAATGATATCTGGTCCCTGGACAGTTAACTTAACAAATTTTGGGCCTGAAAACAGTTTCTGAAATGGTGAATTTCTGGTGACTATGGAGCGGTTGGTCCAATATTAATCAACAAATATAAGGTATTCTACTGCAAGGGTTAGTATAATATTTAACAGAAATGCACATACAGTATGTAGGATATCAAACAAATAAGAGCCCCATGAATGTAAAATAATATCATGATATTATTAGGCTTGATCATGATACACGATATATATATCAATGTTTTGAAATCTCTTCTAAACTACAAAACAACTACTAAAAGAAAATATTTAATGAACAGTTACAAATAAAGTAGCTACTGCTATAAAATAAAGTTACATAAACTATTTATGTAATAAAGTTTAATAAAATACTGTTATAATGTTAAATAATGGAAAAATATAAAGTTAAATAAAGTACTGTTATAATTAAATAAAACAAACTGAAATCCAAAGTGCTTATATTTTCAAGGACCTGGCTTGTCTTGGGCTGGTATTGTTGATTTGTCATGGACTTGAAGCCTTTAGCCAACAGTTGGATGGTAGCATTTTCAGACAGTTAAACTGTACCTGCGGTATGAGGATTAGTCCACTGTGATCTGGAAACAAACTAGCAGCTCTCCAGTTCTCAGATTAATAGTATTTGTAAGTCGCACTGGTGCTCCTTGGGCACAAAATGTGACTAGTTTGTTGAGGTCTGGAGCTCTGTTAAAGCCTGCTTTGTGTGTGTGTGTGTGTCTGTCAGAGGCAGAGAGCCATAGGAGAGAGAGGGGAAAACTAAACGGATGGACGCAAAGCATTATCAGATGATGTAAGCCAAATAAAATACATAGCATAATATGAAATGACAGACGTTTTTCAATGAAACATGGTTGCGCATCGTGAAGTTACATGCTTCTCATAAAGTTGCATACTTAACATATAGGTACATAAGTTAAGTTTTTGGCAAGTAAAGTTATGTAGGTTAGGTTTGAGAAAGTAAAGTTAGGTAGGCTGGGTTTAGAAAAAGAACCATGGTTGGGTGTCGTCAAGATACGTACGTAAAGTTGTATACTTAAAGTAAGGGTATTTCGTTTAAGGCAGGTAAAGTTACGTAGGTTAGGTTTAGAGAAAGAAGCATTGTCAATATAGATACTCAATGTTAAGTTACAGACTTAGCTGAAACGTACATTGGTTAGGTTTAAGGCAAATAAAGTTATGTAGATTAGGTTTAAGGAAAGACACATGGACACAATTACCAGTCTCCTGGGTTTAAGTCTTGTGTTTGTTTGGCCCATCCACCCCAAACGACTAACTTATCCAGAGATCCACTCTTTGTACTACTTCCTTCTTCACCTCCATTGGCACATTGATTATACAGAGATTACTGGGTCGTGATTACAGGGACTATATACAAATTCTTGTGCATTACTTTACGTATGTATGTGTATGAGAACAGCCTGACAAATGTTAGCATGCTATCATACTTAACATTGATTCTATAAACAGCCTCACAATGCTGCTAGCATGGCTGCAAACCCTTAGTCATGTCTTTTTACTCTTGAATAAGATGTTATTGTTACTCAGTGATTAGTAAAGGATTTTGCAGATCCGTATCTGAATGAGCTCTTCAGATAACACATTTTTAATGGCAAGTGCAAACACCAAAGAGAGCCTAACAGCCAAATGTAGAGTACAGTTGGTGATCATTTTCTTTAAAGAAGCCCTCAGGGAACAAGAGAAAGAAAATTAAGTTTTAACCCTCCTGGACTGATTTGTAATGGGAGTTAAAATCATCTGGGACAGATAACCACCCTCGGTCCATTTCTTTCTCATTTACTCTTCTGGCTCTGTTTTTCTCTCACTCTCTCTTGGCCTCTCACTTGCTCTTAATGTCTCGTTGTGTCTCTTATCCTCCATGGCCCTGTCCGTCTTTGTTGTTGTTATTTTAAGACTAATTCCCAATTTTCCCCAAACAATTGTAACTGTAGTAACGGCTTTACTCCAGGGCTGCACACCTCTCTTTAGATAGGTTGTAATGTATGTGCCGTGCCATCTGCTTCAAAACTGACATAGGCAGGAGTCCCTATGGTTTCATTAATAAGCTGTGATACACGACTAAACCATACATGGTCCACATTAACATGTATGGATGTATAATCCCTCTGATTTTGCTTTGAAATTTATCCCTATAATTTATTTAAGGGATTCTAGGGGAAATCAGACCCTGCTACCCCTTCACTCTCACAGAGCATCTGACAGACTCTTTTTGTGTGTGTGTGTGTGTGTGTGTGTTTATCTGTCCTGTACTGTGTTGTTTTCCATTTAAGAGCTCAGGTCTAGTAATGACTCATCTGTGGTTAGTGGCCTGTCTCTTGATTCTCTCCTAATTTTCTCTTTCTCTCTGTCACACACACATACTGTGTCTCTGCTCTCTGACACTAATACTCTCTGACCATCTGATGTCTAATCGTTTACACGTCAGTTGGCAGTTGTGTGTGTGTGTGTGTGTGTGTGTGTGTGTGTGTGAGTGTTTCTTTCAAACCAAGTGTGTGCAGGATCCCTCAACACTTGTTTTTACACACGTCTTCTTGGTTTATTTGTTCTGTTTGCACATCACGTTAAGTATGGATGTTGAATTTTGTTCTCGTCTTTGATGTATTCACCAGGGTTTGTTTTTGTTTCGAGCAGTATGAATAGTTACAAACTCTGCAGCTCTCCTCACAACAGCACAGTACTTCAGTGTGAATTTATGGCATGCAGCCTCATTAAAATCTAATGGATTTCCTACCTCTTAGCTTGCATTGGATAAAGCTCTGAAATGTTTTCGCGTGACCAGTGCAATAGCATGGGTAATGTATTTTAAACTCAGTAAATCTAATAGGTTTAACTATTTTAGCTCTGCACATGTTCTTTATTGCCTAAAAATGAACACTGTCAAATTCAAATAGCTTTATTAGCATGAACAAAAATGTTTTATCCAAAGCAGTTCACAAAACAAAACATTTTACACATATTACATACATCACAAATACTGAATATACAGGTCCATCTATCTCTCTCTATATATATCTATCTTTCTATCTCTTACATACATATCAACAAAGAAACAATTAACAAGACATTAATTCAAAATAAATAATAAAGTAAAAGTAAAATGAGAGTAATAAATGAAAAGACTGAGTGTAAGCTGTGGGGAGATGAACGTCAGCTATTATGTGTTGTGTTGGTTGTTTTTTAGGCTGTGACGTGCACTGACATATCTTGCTGCTTCTGTGGTGGTGACACATTTCCTCCAAGTAGATGTTGCATTTTAATCTGGTCAGAGAGTGTATCAATATCTTGAAGTTTACATGTAATTTTCGCAAAGAACTTTGTTCTAATATCTACCTGTCTCTCTCTGTCTGTCTCTCCTTCTCAGTGTCGGATGGTTTGTAAGGATGTTTCAGCTGAGACCATGTACGATGTTCTCCATGACATTGAATACAGAAAAAAATGGGACAAAAATGTCATCGAGACCTTCGATATCGGGAAACTTACGGTCAATGCGGATGTTGGTTACTACGCATGTAAGTGTAAACATGCTCTTTACAGGAAGCATTCAGTTGTCAGTAATATGATTTGAGAAGAGAAGCAGAGACACACACACACAAAGTGCACATTTATCCACAGCCCAGTGCTTTGTTCATCACATTTACCTTGTGTGTTAACAGGGCATTGTCCAAGTCCTCTTCGGAACCGCGATGTCATCACGCTTCGCTCCTGGCTGCCAATCGGGAAAGATTACATCATCATGAACTACTCTGTCAAACATGCTGTGAGTACACGCTCACACATACAAACACACACAGGGCTTATAAGTGCTCGGCTGAGGCCGTGTTCATTCACCTCTGTAGAGCTGTACGTGTATGTGCTCAAAGGTGCATTGTGAAACAAATGGCCTGTTTTGAAATGAGTGCACATTAGGTGAGCCGACACGGTTGATTCAAGCTTAAGGGCGTTGTGCTGTATGAACAGAAATCCTTCAATATTTGTGCAAAGGCAGCAATACAAAGCTGTGTGTGTGTGAGTCAGTCAGTTAAAACAACCAGTGCATCCTGGAAGTAAAGAGAGTTAGGCACCTTTCCAAAGAGAGAACACCGCCCGTACCTCCTGCTTTTACCTGGGAGGATGATAGATGTACTGTGTGCTGGCACTGCTTCAGTTTAGCTAAATGGATCCTGTTGAATACATTGTTTTTAGTTCAGCCTCCAGTCGGGCTTTTCAGGAACTTGAGTAATTTGAATGCCAAACGGCAGTAAAACAAACCGAGTGATTAGAGAATGCCCAGACCATGTGAGTGACTTTCAGTTTGGAATCAGGCCCAAAACCTCAGCCTTTAGTTCGGCTGTATTTCTCCGTTTCTTGTCCAAAGGAGGACAAAATCTATCCTGTGTTAAAACTTGTACTTGCCATCCCTCAAAAGCTTCAACATCAAATTAGTTTAAGTATTGATTAATCTGCAGATTTTTTCTCCAGGAACTGATTATCTTGTTTAGAAAATGTCAGAAAATGGTGAAAAATGTCTTCTACAACCAGAAGATATTCAGTTTACTGTTGCGTTTGACAACGACAAGCAAATCATCACAATTTGAAAGCTGAAATCAGATAACATTTGTCAGAAAAATGACGTATTTGATAAATCAGATATAGAATAGTCGCTGATTCATTTTCTGGCCATCACTTCATCAAATAACGGAGTAATAGTTTCCATGTAACTCTCTTGATCTGACTTCCAGCCTTTTCTGTCTCATTTTCCTTTTCTTCTCTTGTCTTTGTTACTTTTTCGGTCTTTCCCCTCTTCTCTTTTTCCCTCTCTGTTTCTCAGTTTCAATCACTAATGAAATGTTTACAAAAGGATAAGACCTCTCATGTGACTCTTAGCTGTTGACTTCCGCGTCCCCTTCCGCATTCCTCCATCAATAAGTGGTTTCTAACATAATAGACGTTATGCGTGTGTTTATGTTCTGCGTGTGTGTGCATGGCTGTGTTTAATTAGCCAAGGTCACTCTGTATAATCAGCTGAATTTGAGAGCTCAACTTGTAGAGTGCAGCTCAAGGGGATCTTTAGTAGAGTGTTGAGTTCAGACATTTACTGCCAAAAGTCAGTCCACTTCTGTATTTGATACTATATTCATCTGCACTCTTTCCCACAACTAATAACTGCTTTTTTTTAAGTCATGCATTCATAAATCTTCAGCAATAAGCTGTTGAGATCCAGCTGCCCCTGTGTAACTAAGTCAACTTGTTCTTTCCAGTGATATTGATAAATTTATACTGGGGCTACAGCTAATGAATACTAATGATTACTCTGTCAGTTGATCTATTGAGCCACAATGGCAGCGTGGCTCCAGGGATGGCAGTGATACTATTGGGTGGATGTACACATATTCATGGTCCCCTATAGAAGCACATTTCCGCCAGTGTGATCTAAAAAAACGATCCTGTAAGTCATTATAATGAGAAACTTTCTCAGACTTTTGACTCAGTATTGTTTCTTGTTTTTCATACAGTTTCCCAGTGTTGAGATAAGTAAATCATTATTTTGCATCCTAACTTATTATTTTAGACACTAACTTATTATTTTGAGATAATAACTCATTATTCATAGATGAGTTAATCGTTAATTTGAGGTACTAACTCTTTGTTTTTAAAATAATAACTCAATATTTGAGATAATATGTCATTATTTTTTAAAATATTAACTCATTTTGAGATAAGTCGTCATTATTTGGAGGTATTCATTTTAAGATAGTGACTCATTTTGTTAACTCCTTATTCAGATACATCATTACTGATTTTTTGAAAATCAAATCATTATTTTGAGAAACAAGGTAAGTTAGTTATTCTTTTGAGATATTCATCTTGCAATGCTAGCTCATTATGTTATTATACTGATGTTTTGGGTTTTTTTTTTAGATACTAACTTGACTTTTTTCCATAACACTGGTAAAAACGGGCTTCCATAGTACCCAGAGGATGAAGCTCACTGAATTGGGAGATTTTTTTTTTTTTTTTTTTTTTTTAAATACCTGCAACACTTCAGAGTACAGAGTACACCACAGCCTCAGCTGTAGGTGTACTCTGTTTTTGGTGCTAATTCGCAAATATTAAAATGCTAAGATGTTAAACTAGGTTGGTGAACATGGTAATCATTGTACATTTTTAATACATCTAACGCTAGCTCAAAGCACAGCTTTGCCTTCAGTAAGTGCAGCGTGGCTGTAGAGTAGACTCTGTGTTTTGTTGATTGTTTGTTAAATCTATAAAAGTCAAAAAATAACAAATGTCCATTGTGAGTTACCAGAGCCTAAAGTGATGACTCTGTTTTGTCGGACTAACAGCCAAAACACAAAGCCAAGTAAATGATCAGTCAATTAACAAATTGACTGATGATAAGATCATAAGATTCAGAGTTTTCCGGTATGGCTGATGTGTCAGCACTGTAGAAAGACACATCATGTAATATTTCAATTTTCCTCTAGTGTCTCTTAACAAAAAAACCCATCACATTACCTCAGAACATTATAAATTACTTCTCAGAAATTAGCAGATGGACCCTTCCAGTAAAAAGGTGCAGGGTTAGTCAAATTTAAGGGAAAAGATAAAGAAGTTATCTGAAGCTCTTCTCTGATAAAGCTTCTTCAGGTTGCTGCCTCTCTGTGTGTCTTTAATGCTCTGCAGTGTGCCTGTCCCAATTAGAAGAGGCTAACCAGTTCTGTACTTTATCATCATGAATAATTATCTTAGATACACAGTCAAAGGAGCCAGCAGTGGAGAAGTGGGTCTTTACTGCTGTGTTATTCACAGAGTAGTGTGGACTGGATTTACATCAGAAAGATGACCGTGAAGCAGATTATCAGACTGACTGGCAGCACAAAAACACAAACACAACAGAATCCCAATGCTCACCCTGCACAAAGTATGTTGACCATTGACAGATGGACACAAAGAGTTACAGTCCAGATGAAACAGCATTTTGAAAGTATCTAGCTTCAGCATCTGAGGTGTTTCCGAGTAAAATAGGCAGGCGGGATATGATCGTTGAAAAGTGGGCGGGTCATAGTAATGCTGCGACAGTGTAACACCAAAAGGGTAGCAGCCTTGTGCATTACCCTGGATCACCGTCACCTTTCTTGAGCTGCATTCACACACTTTTCACAAGGTCTTAAACTGCAAACCCTGAGAAAGTTAGTTTGATTTCGTTCAGAAACATTGGGAAAAGGCAATGAGCAAAATGGCAAGAAATGTCGTGCCTTTAGATTTAGAAATTTGCATGTTTTTTGTGTTTTTTAGCAAGGGTAAAGAGAATTAAATTTAGAATTAGCACAATAAAATATTAAAAAATATTTTAACAGAATTTATTATTATTTTTAGCGCTTTATTTTCAGGTAATTTCCTTGCTTTTTTATTGATTTTGTTTTTTTGTGTTGTTTTTTTTACTTTCCCGTGTTTTTTGTTTCAGTTTGTTTTGGGTTTTTCAGTTCATTTTCTTGTACTTTTTACTAATGTCTTGCTTGCTTGCTCAGCATATATTGTTAAATAGGTGCACAATATGACTAAGGAATTACCTAAAAGAGGTGAAAGGGCATTTGTTATTTCATCTTGACTTTAAAGATAAAGATTTTTTTTAAATAAAAGTGATTTCTGTGTCGCCGTTTAAAGGGCTCCTGTTCAAGGTTGGTACATGCAATGGCTAAGTATGTTAATTCCAACAAGTAAGTAAGTGTGTGTCTGTGTGTGTGTGTGTGTGTGTGTGTGTGTGTGTGTGTGTGTGTGTGTGTGTGTTTGGTGTCGTGTCTGTACAGAAATACCCTCCTAAAAAGGACTTTGTGCGAGCTGTATCCATTCAGACTGGCTACATGATCCAGAGCCAGGGACCAAGCAACCACTGTACCCTCTTTTACATGGCCCAGGTAGATCCACGAGGTAACTAACACAGACACACACACACACACACACACACACATACACACAGGTGCTTAACGCATGCTCAGTTTTAATGAATGATTCATTCCCTTGCCTTCATGTTGTAATGAGTCGCCATAGTAACCATATGAAGGACAGAGTCTATTTCACTCAGCGGCCTCACTCAGTTTGTCTTCTCTCTGTTAATCCTATTTCCCCCTAATTCACTCCTTTAATGTCCCACTCTTTCATGCAAGTGTTAATTGTGTAAATGTCTGTAATCATTGGTTTTTAATGTGTGTTTCAGTGAATAGCAAGTTAAAAAGCTTCACTTTGATCCTGGGTTAAATGCCATACAATAGAGCAAACTTTGATTCCCGCTTTAATATCTCTCCATTCCCTTATTCCCCCTTTACTCTCTTTCTATCATTCGCATACTTTCCCCCATCTTCGTCTGTTCACTTTGTCTCTCTTTGCAGGTTCGTTACCCAAGTGGGTTGTTAACAAGTCTTCCTACTTCTTTGCTCCCAACGTAAGTATTTGCAGAATAATACAGATTCTTTGTTTTTGGCAGTGGTGGAAAATGTATTTAGTTCCTTTAGCAGAAGTATTAATGTCACACTGTGAATATACTCTGTGTGTGTATATATATAAATCCTGCACTGACACAACAACCCAAAATAAAAAAAACACCCCCAAAAACCTCCAAATTATAAAAATAAATTAAAAAAAATTTAAAAAAGCAAAATTATTTTTAAAAAATAATAATAGAAACACACCAAAAAACTGGTGTTTGGCGAGATGTTGATCCATAGGCACCTATACAACCAATGTGAGCAATAATCTCTCCTACACATTCCAGAAACACAGTTTCCAGCATTTGTTTGTCTGTTTGAGGGTGTGTGTGTACGTGTTGAAATAGGGCAAAGATTCTCTGGAGAGCAGCCTGGGTCGGAGCAACCCCCTTGATGACAGTCAAAAAATAGCAGTTCAGTAAGAAGAACAATTCCCTCTGAAAATAACACTGGCGATGACTTCAACACAACAAATACAAGAAGAATTTCTCAGTTTGGGTTTTCTAGCTTTCTTAAGTCAGGATTAGTTTATAATTCAAAATAAAGTCCATTATGGAGATATATAAAATATTTCCATGTGATTTAATTTTGTAAACCAATAATATTATTTAATGAAATATTAAATTTTATTCTTCATCCCTGTTCAGTCCAGTGCCTCATCTGAGCACTGGGCAGTGTATTCAAGTAATGATAATAATACATTTTATTTATAAAGCACTTTCCACACACTCAAAGATAATAATATAGACAATAGATGGGCCATTTCAAACAACAAAAAAAAACAAAAAGAAAATATGTGTTATCCAGTGCTGGGGAATAACTAGTTACATTTAACAAGGTACAAAATAAATTCAATTGTCAACAGTTACAGCTACTGAGAAATATATATATATGGTATATAATTAATTGTGTCAAAATACTATCAAAATGTTGGGCTTTAGAAAGGGGTTACATATTAAAAAAAACCTTAACAGTAAAAAGTTTATATGTTGACCAAAACATTCATTCTGTTACTTTAAATCTGTTTGCCATGCAGAAATGCCTGCTTTTGGCATATTTTTGGAGAATACGGGTCAGCAAAGCTGTTGAGAAAAAACTGAGCGCAATATGTCTGCAGTTTTTATTTATTTGTTTATTTTTTTAGGGCTTTTCATTTTTATTGCCCTTGATTCATTTTTAACAGGTTAACTAGTAATCTACAACCTATTATATTTCAAAAGTAACCTTCCCAACACTGATGTTGTCTGACTTGTGTTGTTCATCTACTTTCTTCTTTTTAGGTGATGAAGAAGATCAACAAAGCCTGTTTGAAGTATTCAGAGTGGAAGCAGAAACACAACCCCGGCTTAAAGCCCTGGCTCTACCCAGAACAGACTACATTACCCATCATCCCGCTGTCTGAGCTCAGCATCCAGCGTGCTGAGAGCCTGGAGAAGATTGATGAGAGCTCCCTGGCTGAGACCCAGGAGAGAGAAGACAGCGACTAGCACGTACACACTCGCACACACGTAGTCATCTGTTCATACACACACACACACACACACACACACACACACACACACACAATAATGCAGGGTTACATGCATGCCCGATACACATCCATAATCACACTTATGTTTATGTGATTCTATACGAGAGTGTGTATGTGCACATGCGTACATACTACATGTGGCTGTACTAACATGCTCATGTATGGAATCATTCATGCACACACACAGACTCATACTTAACCAACTCCATCTCGTACTTGCATACATAATGTATGGACACATACATGCAGCATAGTTGCAATCACACACATGCACTCACTCACAAGGGGCACCAAAAACTACTTATTTTTTACAAGTCAGTAAACGCACGTTCATTGTAATCAGGAAAACGGCTGTGTATGTGATTTTTCATGCAGGATTATCAGCGTTTTTTCATTGGGACCTTCGCAGCCTGTCATAGAAAGATATATTTTCAGCAAGAATTTGTGTTGAAATGTTTACAGACTGACTTGACAGTGGACTTTAAGCTCTCATTTAAATATAAAAAATGAATTTGTAAATTAAACTCTTTTTATGTGGGAGTTGTGTATATGGCCTATTTGGTGGAAAAACTCTCTGTGTAACCTCTGATGATCATGTCAGCAACAAGTACATAACATTCATTTATTCCTCATTATATATTTCAGACATGTATACACACTCAGTTTGTGTCTTTCTGCCCATGTTGTCTCTCTGGCCCTGTTTACATCTGGCGTTAGAATTTGTTTTTGGGTGATGCGATAATAGTGAACAGCGCTTAATACAAGTGTAAACAACCACCAAGAAACGTTGTGATCCAGTCACTCAAACCACTTGCCGAGTTGGTCTGGCATGCATTTAACCACATATCTTTTGTAGTATAAACGCTAATGTGTCCTGATGCATTCCCAACAAGGAGTACATTCATCATTAGTGCAGGACACAAGTGGTCAGCTCGAGATGCATAATAGGCACAGGTTTGAGCAGCCTTATGTCTCGACTGTCCGCTTGTGTTCTGATGAACAAAATGCATTTTAATACCAGGTCTAAACAGGCTCTCTGTCCCTCATTATGTGTCTCCATCACCTTTTTGTAAGCACATAATAAATATGCAGGTGTGCTGAAGGCAGCTGGAACCCCCCCCCAATCTGCGACCCTTTCATACACACACAAACACACACAGATTTAACACACGTACTGTCTGCTCCTCTAATTGAGAGATGTATGAATGTATGTAGAGTTTAAAAATTAAAAACATATTCCTACAAAGATTTTCAAATTTCACTGGTGAGATGAGTCGTTCTTTTATGTGTCTTATGTGTGTCAGTGCCTTTGCTGGGGCTGATGCTGCAGGTTTGGATGGTTGCTCTGATACAGTTGAGCTGCTTTCATTCACACATTCTTTCAGTCACGCACACACACACACACACACACACACACACACACACACACACACACACACACACACACACACACAAAAAAAAAAACCATTGATCTTAAAACCGCACTGCCACAATTAGAACAGGGAGACACCATGACATACAACCTATTGATAAACAGTTTTTCACTCACCAGAAAATGTGCTTGTGTGTTTGTTTGGTTGCATGTGTGCTGAATATGTGTGCCCAGTGGCCTAGATCAGAATTAGGAATCCCCAATCTGTTGGCATGGCAAACTCTGAGATCGACTCAGCACTGAAGGGAAGACGTGAGGAGATGAGAGCTTGCCTGTCACAGAGGAAGTGATTTATTGCGAGGTGTCTGCCCTTCTTTCCTATGTAGCATACGACGTAAACTAGTATGTCTATTGTAAATACACCACATGTGCAAGACATGACACGACTCTTGTCTTTCATATCGAACTCATACGCGGCTTTAAGTAAAGGCTGCATTAACCCTTTGAAACCTGGATTGACTATTAGTTTTATTGTGCTGTGTTTAGATGCCTTGTACAGGCAGTTAAGACCTTATGACACCTGAGCAAATTGGTTTGATTTGTTTAAAAAAGATGTGTGTGTGTGTGTGTGTATTTTTTTTTTTTTTTTTTTACAAATTGCAAAAAAAAAAATAGTATAAGGGGACAAGAAAAATAACTGAACAAGAAGAGAGAGACAGAGAGAGAGAGTAAATTACTAGAAAATTCACAACAAAAAAGAAAAATATGTCCTGAAGAGTCATTATTATAATTGTATATTTATTTATTTTAGCTATTGTCAGGTTGTCTCCTTGTTTCTCATTATTTATTTTTTGGGGGAAATTACAAATTTCCTACTTTTTTTGGCAGTGGGGGCATTTCTTATAAAGTTGATCAATGTGTTTTTCTTATGTCCTTGGAATAAGTCATGCCAGTTTGCTCAGGTTCAAAGTTCAAACACATTAGATGAGACAATTAATTAAAAATTAAAAGTCCATTTAGCTCTCTGTGTATGTGCTTCAGTAAGAGAAGCACCGCACTATAGTGAACATGTCAACATCATGCCTTGATATATAAAATATACTGCATGTCATCCTCTCTGACTGTTCCTTTTTTTATACCACATCCGCCTCTGCATATGCGTCGGCTCATAAAATATGAATGATGAAGGAAATAGTATGTGAAACATGCAAAAAAGAAGTGTATCATAGAGCTGTTTTTTTTCCTACAGCTGCACTGACTGTTTATCCCCTGCCCTTCGTATGTAACCATCCATCCATCCATCCTCAGAGTCTTAATGAGGCCCTCGCTCAGCCATCATCATTATGTGCATGTGTGTGTGTGTGTGTGTGTGTGTGTGTGTCAGAGCTGCATGTGCATGGGTGTGTAAACTGCATGTCCCAGTGGCATCCCTGCATTGTCTTCCACCCGCCTCCACAGCGGGCGGAGACGTATACGCAGCATGATGGCCGGCGTCCCTCTGTGTGCGTGTGCTTCTGCATATGTGTCACACTGCCACCCCCACAGCAACTCGGCCCACCAGGGCTGATAGCCTGGCGATGACTCATCACCACCCCACCTCCTCCCCATCTCCTCTCCCGCTTCCTCCACCTCTTGTATTCTCCCCCGTCTCTGTTCCTCAATTTCCCCCATCCTTTCTATGCCCTCTTTCCACCTCTTTGTCCATTCATCCTCGCCTTTGATCCTCTTTACTCCACCTCTTTCCCCTCTTCATCGCATCTCTTCCTCTGCCATATCTTGTCTTTTCCTCTCCTCCTTTTACCTTCTCTTAATTTAAACCATTTGTTCCCCTCCATTTATTCCCACTCTGTCTCCTCTACAGTCTCCAGTTTGCGTATTGATTCCTCCTTTGCTTTCCCCTTTCTGCTTTTCTCACCCCCCTCATTTAGCCTTTTACTCCCTGTTCTCTCCCTGCCGACTCACATTTTATCACCTGTTTCTTCCATCCGTCACCTTTCATCTCCTCTCCCTCTGAACATCTTCCATCTCCTCTACCCAGGCTAATCTTTTTGGCACTGATCTTTACCCCAGGTCTGAAGTGAAATGAGTAACAATGAAGAGTTACTGACTTGTCAGAGGGTCAGTGTATTGTTCATCCAGGCTCCCAAAGGCTAAAATATTACCTTTTTACTTATTAGGTTTTATGGCTCACTGTGACACAGGGGACATGTTCCCACAAATATTTATCAAATATAAATTAGCCACCCCCCGGAAAGAAATTAAAGACATTTACACCACAACTGGTGCATAAATAAATAACCAGAATGCAGAAAATTCAGTGTTTGATGAGCCCCAAACACCCTGCTTCAAATTTCAATCTCCCCCTGTGCCCTTGAACACAATGAATTAAAACACAAAGGCCAAAATGATATGCATATTTGCCCTTTAGCTCACTAAAAATAAGTCTGCGAGCATATGACAAATGTGGCATTTTTTATTCATGTAATCTCAAAAGTGGGATATATTTAATTCATAAAAGTTTTATGTTTGAGTCTTCTGGTATGCCATGATGTACAGTGTGCCTGTGAAGTAAGGGCTTCCAGTTTGATTTAGCTTTTGACTTTTTACTTCTTGCCAAGCTCCCTCGCTGTCAGTCGCTTTCATCTTGCTGACTCTCTTCACTGTGGCTGAAATGCAATCAAAGGAATCCTCTCTCATAATTTAAGGTCTATTTACATTCAACATTCTCTTTCGAATGCCGTGTTGCATATATTCTTTTAGGCTTTTTTTTTTCTTTTTTAAAACATGATGCCTTCTGAAATTCAGTCTCCAACTGAGAGGCTAAATATGCATCTTGATGGTGAGTGGTTGCCCTCTTCTGGTTCCTCTGGGAGAGCTTACATCAGCAGACGGTCTGACGTCTGAGTGCCACATCACCCACACCTCCATACAAACATATGTTCAGAATTATTCAAATTTTGGGTCACAGTCTTTACTGGATCACACCTGTTCATAACAGGACAGAAACCAAGCAATTCAATAGCCACTTCTCATTTCACTTCTCATCTCAGCAACAGTTGTTTTTATTTTAATTTTGTGATCTGTGATCTGTGTACCTGCAACTGATTGCTTCACCCAACAACAATATGTTACATATACATATATTGCCACATTTGTCATCATTTGTCATATATATATATATATATATATATATATATATATATATATATATATATATATATATATATATTCATATATCACAAGTTAATCTTGTGGTTTCAGGGGCTGTTCATTATTTATGAGAGAGACAGGGCGGCGCACTTCAAATAATCAAAAAAACAAAAATCAAAAAAAAAAACACAACAAACTTAATCCATGCTAGTAATGATAAGATAAGATAAGATAAAATAGGATAAACTAGGACAAAATATCCATGAATTGGATAAAATAAAAGAATAAAAATGAAATAAATCAAAATCTGTATAGATAGTAAACACCTGTTATTGATACCGATACTGTATGTTTGTGATTGATAGTTGCACAGGATAATTGAAATACACACATAGTGTGCAGTATATTTATTGAAAAAATGTAGCCTATAAATATTATTTCACATTAAGTAGTAATATTTGCACAGTAGGAAATTGCATGGCATGTTACACAGTGTAAATATAAAAAATAAGAATAGTTACATATGTGAATGTTGATGATTCTGTAAAACATAGAATACAGGCCTATATATAATCTGAGGTAATATATTACTCCTAATGGAAGTTATCTTATTATTATTCATCATTATTATTATTTTATTTTATAGTGTACCTTGTGCTGCCTTTTGTCATGTAGGCCTAGTGCGTGTCTCATAGTCAATAAGTTAATAATATTCTGTACGTCCATTGTTTCACAGTCGTTTTATATTTTGTTATTCGGGGATTTATAACTTGCAATTGTTATATATTTTCTGCAAAATATATAGCCTTGTGGCAGCTGTAATTCTTGTTGGTAAGAAGCGAGTGGGATAATTTGTAGTTTAAATGGCATTTGCATGAAAACACACTGGGCTGACCAGTCTTTTTCAGTGGTCACATGACGGCCGTGCGGAAGTTTTCGCAATTTTGCTGCATCAAGTTAGCAACAATTACCCAGCGAAACACCGGAAATGTTTAATTCGTAGCCCTCAAATAGAACGCTACGTCATTGAACGTCACTGCGTGTACTTATTTTGAAATGTAAAGCCGGAAATAGTTTACTTCCGTTATTGAGTTTAACACAGGCTATCCGTGAGTTGCTGCTGCTTTTCGTCCGTGTGAAAAATGTTAACCGCTATTTTGCGTCGCAGTTGTGTACGCTAATTTCTCCTAAAAAAACAAAACGCCAGCGTATTTTAGTGGAGTTGAAACCTTGTTAAGACTTGGAAAGGTAAGTAAATGACGAGAATTTAATACTTTTACTCTCCTGTCTTAAAATGCAAACTTGTCAAAACAGCACTGAGAAAACAGCACTCAAGAATAGACGCTAACTTAACATAAAACCACACAACACTTGAGTGGTTCAAACACACACACACACACACACACACACACACACAAACACACACACAGTTTTGTTTGTGTTACACTGCGGCGAAAATAACGTTAACGAGCTAAACTAAATAAATTCAACATTTTTTGTGAACAGACCGTCAACTGCAGAGTCCAGCTCTGCTTCAGCAGTTTACAAATTAATAAATAATCCACGACCTTTAACTGGTTAATGTGGACTTGTTTGATGTTGGCTTGTTTTTCCTCAGCTGCCAAAGGCTCCTCTTTTCTTTCTGTGGTAAAAGCGGAGGAAATGGGACTGCCTGTGACGGGGCTGTTTATCCCCAGAGGAATTCATTATTTTTAAGCTGGGTGCACGGATGAACTGACTAACATTACACTTTTTTTTAACTGAACCTAGAGATGGGATAATTTGGTCACAGCCTGTGGGAATAAAACTTGTTATTTGGCAGTTTTCTCCACATCATGTTTGTGAAAATTTCAGCAGGTGAACTTGTGACAGGTTGTCATCCAGGCCTGGCATTTCTTAAACCTAGAGTAGGGATTTGTAAGGTTGCACCACAGCCTACAGTTGCAATTAATTACACAAACCCACTTTACATGATTGCTTTGGGGATGGCTATTTCTGCTTTTTTGCACTTAGAAATTAGCTACCACCCAAATGCTGGTTGACTTGATAAGCAAATGGCTGCTAGATTTGCTTCCCTCACCAGCCAAACCCCTCCATAATTATGGTAATTTTTTGACTGACTGGTAGATTTTGAAATCCATCAGCTGCTGTGGCAGGTAGACAAAAAAGGGTACATTTTCAACTCTTATTTCCAGGAGGGGCTCCTATGTGTGGATTTTTTTTTAGAGGTGATAAGATCAGATCAACCATGAAACTGTTTTACTGTGCTACCAGATAAGTTATTAAGTTGAAACTGTGATAGTTTTTTTTTTTCTCAGTGCCAATGTGCTCTGTGATAAGTAAACTCTTAGGGGAATACTTTTGCATTTGAGCTATAGGTCTAAGAATAGAATTCATTTTGCATGACTGGCTTGCTTAGTAAACCCTAAAAATGGGTGAATACAGTGATTTGTGCCCAGTTCAGTTTCCTCACTGTATCCCCTGAACCGTGAAGATAAAGTCTGCTATGGTTAAACAGATGTCATTCTACTGTCTCACGATAACAAAACTATGCAGTAGGCTATGAAACTGAATTTGAGAAGTGGCAGGCCATAGGACTTGTCAGGACAATATAATGCATTTACAGCAAGGATTTTCATTAACCACTGTATCTTCCGACAGCATATGAGTTTCACACTACAATAACTGTTTCTGAAACTATCAAGGTTTCATGGCATCACAGTATGGCAGAAGTTTTATTATCAGTTGCAGTCACCCTTAAATGAACGAAAACAGTTTATAACTCTTATTAAAACTTGAAAACCCTTTTTTCTCAAAAGGAAGCATGTGTAAAAAGCCCCCTTGAAAATAGCTAAAATAAAGATGAGATTTCTCATACAGTTGCATTTTTTTGCAGATGAATACATGTACACCATACGCTAATCGTCATTTTTTCAGACTATGGTATACCTTGAAACTGGTATATGACTACATCCCTAGTTTCTTTAAAAACAACAGCTACCAAATCATTATTCTAACAGACAACACAAAGAATGATCCACATACTGTTATTTTGGGAGAATGGCAAAAAATAGCGATCATACAGCATAGCCCTACTGACCCTTTTTTGTGCTGTAGTGGAAACTGGTAATAATGAGTCTGTGACTGTCTGATTTGGCTTCAAATGCACACTGAGAGCCTCATATCTTAGTGTTACAGGATGTTTATGAAGGCGCAGATAAGTATCTCACTACCCCTCAAAGTGAGATGTTTGTGTCTACAGAGGCACACTATGCCAAGTGGAACTAATTTGAATTCACAGTCTTGAAGTAAGCCGCGAGTTATTTATCAATCATTGAGATCAAGTCGCAGCTGAAAGCTTTGTCTCTCCTTGTCTGTCTTTCCACATCACTCTTGTGTCTAAAACTTTTCTCTTTCCCTCTTGATTCCCTCTCCGCCTGTCTCATGCGCTCACATGAGATTACTCGCCACTGAATCACTCCATAATGAGGTGAGAGGAGAAGTTCCCCACTGGTTCGGAGGATGTGTTGAGCAGTCTGACCGTTAAGTTGCACATGCTAAATGAGGAGCCCAGTTGTGCAAGAAATGATAACTGGAGGTGGTGACTAAAATGATACTAAATTCAGCATCAAGACTGTACATTTTCATAAGGGCGGAGAACACGTCATTTCGTGACGATTGTCTTGTGAAATGACATTAGCTTAACATGGAGAAACTCGTCTTATTTCTTGTCTTAAGCAAATGTTTTTTCTGAAAGTGGTACATTTCAAGAGTTTGATTTCTTCAACCTTATCCAACTGATTGCAAATGCGTATACTTGACTGTTTAGAGACATACACTCACTTTGGTACACTTAGCTAAAACTAATGCAGTGAAACGCTTCTACAGTACACTCTATGTCATGAAGGACATTATTTCCAGTTTTTGTTGAAGTTTGTAGTGCTGCTGAATAGAGAGACAAAGTATTTCAAGCACCTCTTAGTGCAACATTTTGTAGGACGTAATGGTACGTTTTTTTCGTCAAAGTCATTTTATGATGAGTTGCTGTTTGTAAAGCTGTCATCAAAGAAGTATTTTACTGCTGGAAAGATGCAGGAAACAAAATGGTGTCCGCCTGGTACCAAAAAATCTTGAATTACAGTTTAAGAGCAAGAAAAATATGTTTCTGAAGTCATTTTAAGTGAGAAATAAGAAATACAATTTTGGTTCTTATTTTATCACTGCTTTGTTTTACCATTTTATCTTAGTTTTTTTCAGCCTATGTGTTTTATTTTAAATTATTTTTGTCTTTATTTGACAGGATAGCTTAAGCATGAAAGGGAGAGAGAGAGGGGATGACATGCAGCAAAGGGCCGAGGCCAGAACTGAATCCACAGCCGCTGTGGCAAAGATGTAGCCTGGGGCGAACAGGGCGTCCCTTTCTGTCTTCTGTTACAGCCAAACAGTGCACTAAAATATGTTTCTGAAGACATTTTTGTCAGGAAATAGGCAATACAGAAACAGAAACTTGGTTCTTGTTTGATCAGTACTGTTTAGTTTTAGAGTTTGGTCTGAGTTAGGCTTTTTGTGTCCATGGTGGCGGGCATACGAAAATGTGAAAGTGCAATTTGTATTTTGAGCAACAGCCCTAAAGCCCTTATTTGACAGATGAGCAGGGAGATGCACTGGTAACATGGGTTGATGTTTACAACAGTTCATTCACTAGTTTACTGCAGTTTAATGACACATACTAGCCACATTATTATGAAACAAAGGTGGTTGAAAATAGGCAAGGTATCCCTTTATTGATATATATGAGTAGTTTCCTGTATCTGGAATTTGAGAGTTGGCTCAAATTGGTGCTGGTTTGCTTTCAGTGGGTCAAAATTTGCATCAAGTTAGAGGAAAAATTGACTTAATGAAAAGGATTCTCTGCATTTTAAGCTATGGGGCTAAAACATGCAAAGAAATGCGGAGAAAACACAAATAGTCCAGTTCTGTTTGTAAGTCTGCGGTATGCGCAGCTTGTACAACATCAGCTGACGCCCATCATGGGAGGACCATGGTAGAAAAACATCATGACCCTTAGTCATAAATTCAAAACATTGCTTTTCATCACAACCTGATGACTTTGGTCCCATTAAGAGACTCGCAGGTTCAGTGTGGTTGGTAGTTTGAGGTGGGTTACCATGGGAAACCTCCTGAGAAATGTTACACCCCGAAGAGTTAGAAGCAAGTGTGTACGCACACTCACTGGCTTGTTCACTCGAGGACATTGTTCAGATGCATTTCTTTACTGGCAGGACTGAGTCACTATTCAGTTCTAATTGAAAGTGGGCTGAAAGCAGCAGTGTGTCTGGTGGTGGGTTTATGAGTCATGTCCCCTGTGTGTGTGGGTGTGTGTGTGTGTGTGTGTGTGCGCGCGTGTTTTTTTTCCTCAGTAATCTATCTAAGATCAACACCTTGATAAAAAATCTTGATAAAAATCTGAGGAAAATCCCTCCATAGTGGCTACCCAACTACTGCTGCTAAACATACAATGAAGTAAATGAAATATTCAGGGAATGCTGATTTCAGAAATCCGTCATCTGTATCAGCAACGGAATAAGCAGTTTTTTCAGCTGTGAAAGCCCTTTTTACACAGAGATCGCGCTAAAGGTTCACTTCAAAGTCCCTTCTTTATGCCTTCTTTGCATTTTAGCGCAAACAATGGTGGCATCGTTCTGCCACAGTGTGATTTCGCTTTGCAGATCCAAAAGAGGCGTGACATATAACACAACAGCGTCTGCCTCCCGTATAATGTATCACATATGCATCAGCAGCACTCAGTAACAATGGCATTGACATGTCAGTAACAATCTTTGACCATCGCTGTTATGCAGCGGCTGATTTCGTCCTCTGCTTGGAGGTTAATTAGCTCCCGAATCTCACTGTTATCCACAATTTGCGGACATTTATGGCCATTGTTCATCTTTGAGTCAGCCGCTAATTGTTAGTAGGTGTTTTTAAATCTCCCAAACACATAACATCACACACATAACATGTTGTCAAAATGTCACACTTGTGCCGCCCCCAAGCTTTATGTTTTACACAGATGCCTTTTCGACGCTGTTAGTACCTCCATTCCTGACTCGGAGGGGAGACCACTCGGCCTCTTCTCTCCACGATTGGACATTATAGACAGAACGGCGAGGCGGCATACCAACGAACAGGCAATGTAAAAGCAGCTGTAAACTCATTGACCTGCCCAGTGAAGTTAGCATTTGACTGCTGAACTTTGTGATGACTGAATTTTGGACTTAATTACTACATGTGGCAGCAGTCTTGCCAGTGGCACCCTAATGCTCTCTGTATTTGCTGGATGTGTAACTAGTAGAGCCCAATAAACATTGGCAAATTATTTGACAATGGGCGCTTAAGCATGGAGGATTTGCTTTTTGGATTTGTCCCCGCAGAGTTGAAGGGCCCTTTTATATGGAGCCCCTTTAAAGTCCTAGAGATAACCTCAGGGGATAAACACTCACTTTAAATGTACTATGATGGTTTCTTTCTTGTGACATCTTCAAAGTAAATGCTCCTATTTCCTCAGTTTTTCTGTTGGACTTTTGGGCTCTTTTATTGACATAAATGACTAAGCCCTCTGACTATGCAACAAGAAATGCAGAGTTAATAACACGGACTTCACGGAAATGCTCTTGCTTAGGGGTATTCTGAGCCCTTTGGCCCCTGGGCCTGGACCCATTAGGTCCTTTCAGTAATCTACCATATAAACTGATACTGAGACAGATATCATAGTCAAATTTCCATGTACCAGCCCAGCCCAGTCACCAGAAGAAAATGTTGGCATTGTACATTTCGGTAAACCACGGATATGTTACATGCGTATGTTTTATGTGTATCTCATTGTTTTTAAAGTGACATTGTTCTGATTACATTTATAAGCTGACTTTTTTTGTTGGGAGTCGGAGGGAATGGTTGATGGCGTTGCACCAAAGCGTATCAGCTGCCATGTTGGGGTAATAGTATATGTTATATGTCTTTACTACCTCTCCACCAAGATTCCCTAAATCTAATTTTTAAAATGTTGTGACCAAGATATGTACTGTCAAACATGTTGGATATCTTAGTACTGACATTTTTGCCATGCATTGGCTAAAATAAAGGCAGGCACAGACATTAGTGAATATTGAACAGTTTAGCAGCTTGACTAATTTATACTTATAGCTAATAAACAGGCAAGTAGTTCCTAACATGATAGCCAAAAGTTATGATCATTTTTTTACCTGCTTTGATTTTTGGATAGTACTAAGAAACTTAAATGTATTTTATTCCATACATTTTCAGCACATTGTTATAAAAATTCAGTTCAGGGCTCTGAATAGTATTGCCTGTACTGCCTTAATGTTGTTATTAATTCGGCCAAGTATAAATAGACACAGGTCAATGTGGCAGTTGAAGCAGTTTTGAACCACAGTGAGAGTTTCATACATTGTGAAAGTCAAAAGCTTTTCTCACCACAGAATTGACATTGTGTTGTTGTGTATCCGTTGTGTTATCGAAATGATGCTGTTCCCCCTCCTTTTCAACAGTGCATGTCTACATGTGCACTCAAAAAAAGGATACTCCTGTGCCTTACGATATTTGTGCCAGTGTGTTTATCGCAAAATATTGCTATATTTACTGTTTGAATCCCTGCTTGTAGTTTTACCACAAGCCTTAAATTTACTGTCACAAAATAACCTTATTACCCAAGAGGAATTAATTTTTTTTTTGTTGTTGTTGGAATGAATAAGTCAGTGATGTTACACTCGTGTGTAAGAATATGACAAAGAAGCAGGGCTCACTCCTTTTTACAATACTATTTTTGTTGAAGTTACTCAGAATGAAGGTTTTGAATTTTCCACACTTCCCGTCTGTTTCATCATGACTGCAGATAAACAGAACACATTTTAATTCACTCGACCTTTGTGAGAGATAGTTTAAAGGTTATTTTAACTCGTTTTGGATAATTTCCAAAAACTACACAGAGGAGGGGTCGTAGCTGAATATCATCATAATTCATCGAGCTTTACAAGTTAAAACGGTTCAGTGTTAATTAGTTTCAGTAATCTAGAATATTAGCATAAAGTATTTGACTGTGTAATTGACATGTATAAATTTCAGTCCTAATCACAGGTTTATGTTTAATTTGACACAGAATTTACAACACGACACTATCACAGTGTATATAATGTGTTCATGTGTTGAGATCTCGTATTGTGTTAATATTAGAAAAAGTTTGTTCGAGATCCTTTTTTGGTGAATTGTTGTAGAAATCATTAGGGGTTTGTATTTGCAAGAATCTGGCAAGACAATATGTATCACAATACAGGGGTTACAGTGGAATATATTGTGGTGTATTGCAGTACTGTAAGCAAGATGAGAAGTTGCATGTTTTAAAACTCTAATTTTAGAAAAACTGTAATAGTAAAAGAAAACACACCACCATATTCATTAGAAGAGTATATGTTTTCATGCAATCAGAAAGTGTGACCTTTATTTTCTTCTTAGTCCCTTCAACATCCAACATCATGGCACATCTTTTTGTGCCATCTGAGCAAAGGAATCAACATTTGCACATATCACAAAAAAGTAAAAAAAAAAAAAAACCAAAAACAAAAAACTCAAAAGAACATAAAGTGCTTGCATGATTCCTTAGGGAAACAAATGAAGAAATAAATCTAAAATGTAACAAATGAATAAAAATAGAAGAAATGTAAAAAGAAATGTAAATAATTCAGCGTTTTTCATAGAATTGATACAATATCACAAAACATTTAATATTATAATACTCAAGAACACTGATATTTCCTTACACGGCGAGAATCACTTGACTAAAACTCAGTCCAAAAGGGACATTTCGAACTTCAAAACTGAGGTTACTGATAATAAGCTGAGTTGAACCTGACATCAGCCAGCGCTGATTTGCGTGAACAGAGAAAATGGAACATCCTAGCA
Source organism: Plectropomus leopardus (assembly GCF_008729295.1). NCBI lineage: Eukaryota > Metazoa > Chordata > Actinopteri > Perciformes > Serranidae > Plectropomus > Plectropomus leopardus. The sequence continues at coordinate 13,537,372 of NC_056467.1, read as the reverse complement.
TCTCTGTTTGTGTGTCAAATTGAAAGGGAATATGAGGCCTGAAACACAATTTCTGGGGCCCCTTGCCCCTACCAGCGTTACACACACAATGTTATTAGGTGAGCACTTGTTTTAGAGAGTGTGACTAGACTTGACCAGGGGGCCCCCACCATGCATTTCCCTCCTCCTTGTGTGTGTGTGTGTGTGTGTGTGTGTGTGTGTGTACTTGCCCAGGCAACAGAATGCCCCATTGTGAAGGCAGCACAGAGACCCTGTTATTGGCAGCTTTCTGAGTGGGAGGGAGAGAGCGCAGAGAAGGATGCAGAGATGAACAGAGAGGGAGAGTTTCGAGGGAAGTAATGAATTGAAATGTGCAGAGAGCAAATTGCTGGTTAGAAACTGCAGAAAATAAAATAAAAGCCAAGAAAAAAAAGGAAGTCAGCAGTTGATGAACTGACAAACTGACTGTGCAAAATTTGTGAAGCACCTACAGTTTTCTCTAATTTTAATGGCAGTTCAGGTGAGAACTGAACTCTTTGTCGATATCAGCAGTTAAAGGAGCACGTTGACATTTTTGAAAATATGCTATTTTGCCGTCTTACCAACAGATGAAAAGATCTATCAACTTTTTCTCTTTGCATAAAGTACAGTGAAAGGTCCAGATTATGTTAAGCTTAGCAAAGCACAAATATAGGGAGCAGGTCTATCAAGAATGCACAAATGGTCCTTGCAGCATCTCCAAAAATGTATCCATGTAATCTTAGTTAGCAAACTAATTATTAATACATTAAAGAGACAGCTGGATTTTGTTCAGGTTTAGCCTAGTTTGGCAATGCAGAGCTGGTTTTCTGAGATGCAGAATTCATAATTTATGTGCTGGATCAATCAGAGGATGAGGAACAAACCTGCATTTTGTTTCAGAGTCAGATGGTCTGGCCTCACAGAGACCAAAAAGAAGGCACGTTTCTTGGCTTTTTGGCCATAAACTTTGAACAGTTTGGGGAACTGGGGTGTTCTAGTGTTTCATCATGGGCGAGTGTAAAGTACAAGTGACGATGCCACATTTATATATATAATAGATTACTGGCAAACAGTTCATGGAGATAACAGTGTAACATGCTTTATGAAGCATCCCATCCAGTCTTCACTTAAGTGTATTTACCAAAAATGTACCTCCAGAATAACTTTAAAGGCATTATAATGAAAATTATAAAGCAAAATCTTGTTTTAAATGCACAAGCAGCAATGTGTACAGCCAGGTTTTTCTTGGATGGTGTTTTGATTTAATTTTGATGATCGGTAGTGGTTCATTGTGTACTGTGCTGCTGCAAAAAAAGTTCAATGAGGGTCAATAAACTCTCTAAGGTTCTTCCTGCTTCCTGTTTTTCAAGCTAATCTAGCTGAAATGTGCTCTGGATATGTCGTAGTCATTCATGCCTCTGTGCTGGATGCTGACAAACAAAATGAGCATTTCTTTTAATTTATCCAAAACTTTAACCTAAACTCTGAAGAAAGAAAAGAAAAATATTTAAACTCCACCACTAAAGATTGTATTTCTGCCCACCAGTATAACCCTGGATTTTAGGCTGTTAAGTTGTAACTCCAGCCTCTCCTTGTGCCTCTGTGAAAAGTGATGCTGACTATGAAACCCAGAGGTGGAGTCAATAAGACTTACAACTACCCACAATACATTCTGTGGTGTTCAGCACCCACACATAAGGCCGTGTATGGGTAAACCCAGCACCAAGTACTCTCAAAATGTCTCCAGGCAAAGTCTGTTGTTGCTTTTGCATAGATTATAAGCAGCACTGGGAGCCCTATCCTCCAGGTGAATGGTCAGTTCAGTAGTTGCCAGGTTAGCACATGCTAACACAAATAACACGCTGACATCCAGAACTGACCTCTTAAATAGCCCCAGCAAACTCACACCAGCAAACAGCTCAATTTTATAAATGCTGGGTAAGGTTAGCCATGTGATGCCAACAGTTAGCCCTGTCACTGTGTACGTGCATACCCTGGGATTCACATTTGTCAGTGGCAGAGAGCTCACACTCCCGCAGCAGCAACTACTATCCATGCAGTTTTTGGTGTGTTGACGTCGGGGCGCAGTGTATTGATAGAGTTGGCAGTTCGGCGTGCTAAGATGCAACCAGAATGTATTACATGGCACTCCTTTCACATTATGTGTGTCATAATTCCTTAATATTCATCTGTACAGACAGAGGGCTTCTTTGGGTGAAATATGTGCCTTTAACCTGCTTGAACTCATGTCTTAAATTGTTTTTTATGCCCTCCAGTTAAACCAAATTGGTTTAGTTTGCTTGGTTCTCGATGGGAGTTTTTGTTTGATTAAAAAAGTAAAACTTAACGTGGATGACCAAATCAAGCCTGTTGCAACAAAAACTCAATGTCGTCAATGTTTTGAGAGATATTCTATAAGTAAGATCTGCGTCAAATTTTAGAGACTCAGAGGTGATCTGGCATGCTTGCCTTCGTTATTGTGGCAGCCTCTTGACTTAATCTCTCTTAATCAACAGACTATTAAGAGGCCACAGACTGTGCAGAACTCAGCTGCCCGGCTTTGAAGAAGAGCCAAGATGTGGAACTGTGTGTTATTCAGACAGGGCTGTTTTCATGAGTTTTTCTCACTCTCTGTATCAGCATTTAACACTTGTGCCTCTCGATGTCCTTCCTCAAAGACACCCACCCACACACCCATACACCACACAAGACTGATAAAGGGCTTTTCTGGACCAAAGTGTTGAGATGAAAAATTGTGTCTGGTCGGAGATTGGAGATTGTGTGTGTGTGTGTGTGTGTGTGTGTGTGTGTGTGTGTGTGTTCAAGTGTAATTTTTGTTCTCTGTGTGTGTCTACCTTATATGTAACTCTCCGATGACAGCTGGAGACCATTGAGTCTGTAATTTGGCGTGTTTTGAAGAGTTCCTCTTTTCAAAAACAGGAACTGCGTAATATCAGAGAGTAACATTCACCCTGTCCCTATGCTCTGTGGTCCCTGCCCTGTTAGAGGAAACATTTCACAGGAAATGAAATACGCTCATGTCATCATACTCACACACTGTCCAATAGCATGTCTTGGACTGGATAGTGTGGATTACTCGGTCCTTGCTCAGCCTCCTTTGTCATGACTTCTATTTATGTAGGACTAATATTTTTTCCATTTACTATTTTGCAGAATCTGTTTCTAGTTAGGCAGATAATGCATCTGCATACTGATGAAATTCACAGATTATTAATGTAAAGTAAAACAATATACTGTTAGCTTTTAAAAAAAATAGATTTACATTTAATCTTTTGGATTTAAAGTTTAACTGCAAAAGTCTTAAAGATATATTATCTAATGAAAAGCTGCAATTTTTTGTAGCGTTGATTGTTTTACATGACATCATACATACATATTCATCAGCTTGTTTAGTTCAGACCAGAACCTTTACCTTTAATGCAATACTAATATAACAAATTGCTGTAGGAAATGCCATATCAGCCACAGGTTAAGGACCAGCTGATTTTCTTCCCTGTTGTTTTATCTGTGCAGCCTTGGGTTAAAAATCTGATTGTCGATCATTTCTTTGTTTGTTTTTTTTATAGCTTTGCTACTTTGGGAATTATTAAATGTAAGTAATGGAGATGGTATCAAACAGGATCAAACAAGCAATCATCCAGTTGTTAGATGACGTGCTCTACCTCCTGCACACACACAGTGACAGGGACAACTGCCAGCATCACACGGTTTATGTTACCTAATTGTTATTAGTGGGTTAAATGACATTAAGGAGTCATTTTGGAGTCGGTGTAATTTTGTTGGGGCTGTTTTACAGCTCTGTATTTAATGTTAGCTGCTGCTGCTGCAGACGTAGAACTGACTGCTCGCCAGGAGGTAAACTGCTCAGGAGAGGGTCCTTCGGTGAACGAAAGCAACAGGAAGTTTGCTTATCCAGTGGGAAATCAGGGCGGTCTTGGTCAGGTCTTGGGCACTAGAATCTAATTCTGTTGTTAACACTGTATGCTCAAAATAATAGGCTTTGAATCCAAGTTGATGCCTGTGAAAAAGACATGCAGAAACAGGTTATTTACTCCAATAAATTTAAGATAAAAAAAAGAAAAAAAAGATTGTCCAAATCCCAAAATTGGAAATTGAATACCTACTGCTCAAATGAATATCTGATTGGGATAATATTTAGGTCCAGCCTACATAACCTATGCAGGTCATGTATGTAATTCTTTAGTAAGTTGATTAGGTATATCAGTGGAACTTGTAGAAAAATGCAGTCAAATGTACATATCTTATAATCATTCACTTAGGTTCGCATCAGGTGCCTCAGTACAAGTGATATTCAGTGTAAAGGTATCCACATTAGGCTGTGTGTTTGTGTTGAGAAAAGACTGCTTGTGGCTCTGTCTGGGAAACCAGCAGCTTCCCCTGTGGTCAAAAGTACGAGGTAGACAGATAAAACGTTGCGAGTGCAGTATTATTTGATTAATGACTTTGACAGCAACAAAGAAGCTTTTGGAGTTTTGATCCAAAGCTACTGCACTTTCAGAATTCACTTTTTTCCTGATGTTTTTGTTGTAGCACTGGTGTCAGCATCAGAAAAGTCCTTACAGAGATATTTCTTACTGTCAGGCAGGTTTGCATCATATGAATGCAGGGAGCTGACTCTGCCTGCTGTTTGCTAATCAAGGCCTGGCATTGTGAGTCATCTGCATGAGAAAACTTCAAAAAGAAATCCTCATACTTGGACTGTTTGAACACTGTCATGATATACATTATTCATATCCTAAAATGTGAAGCATTAAAAAGGCTAGGGTGGATGGTATGTTCAGAGATTGCAGATGGAAAGGCATGGAGATGCCTTGTGGGAAGTTGATCTTAAATCCACTTATGCTGCATTCAAGTGTGTGTTTGAGAGATGTAGAGAAAATTGAGTGAGTCTGTGTGAACATGCTGTGTGTGCCAATACTTGTTGTGTCAATTACACTTCCTCCCATAGTGGTCTGTTGTATGGTAGTGCTACAGTACTGACTGTATGTTGGCTGTCCCAAATAAATAGTCTTAACTTTTAAAGATTTTTGTTTCTATGCGCATACAGCATTGAGATCTGTTTGCCGTGTACGTGTAACACGTTAGATAGGGAATACTGATCAAACAGCCATAACAGCCAGTCATATTATATACAAAAAGACTCATCTGACCTGAGCAGTTTCTGAACACACAATCCACTGTTTGTTTTTATCTCTTTAAACTGTTTATCGACACTAAAGTTAGCAGAAGTGCTGTTGAAAATGACAGTGCTTATCAAAATGATTAAACTGCTTGGGGATCTTACGTCAAGGTATTAACTCAACTTCCTCTTTTACAGAGGTGATCGTCACCTCACACTGCTGTTTACAGTCTGTAGATATGGCCAGCTCTTGAATGTATACTCAGGGTTCCCAAGGATCCTTTAAAAAATCTTAAAGGCATTAAATTCATGTATCTGAGATTAAGGCCTTAATTGGTATTAAAATGTCCTAAATCAGTCTTTCAGAAGTCTTAAAAATGCTTAGACATTAGGAGAAGGATTTTTTTTCTCTGACAAAGCATTATGAAATATCACAATAATTGGTAATATCTTCTTTTTTTAGGGCAGGCAGAACAGGATAGAGGAACCAACAACACTCATATACATTTACAACATCCAATTAAATGAAAAATGACCTAACTTTTTTCAAGGCAAACCAAACAGATCCCTTATTAACATAATATGTTCATTGTTTTCCACGTGTTACAGAAAGTTTTTAAGTTTTTCAGCATTTGAAGTGGATCATCTAAGTTTTTAACTTGACCAAAAAAATGATGTTTTATGTTGAAGTCAACATTTGGGCAAAATTGAAAAAAAAAACTGAACGGGAAAAAATGTTTTTTTTTCCCATTTTGTTTTTTTTTAAATTGTAAATTATGTTTTGATTGGCTTTAAATACTCTTAAATCCAACTCACCTTAACCTGTAAGGACCCTGGTACAATTGTCATCGTGATTATTAATAAGAAATATTTGTCTTTATGCAAAATAGGTTACCACATTACCACATCAAATTTCCCAAAGCAGGATTTCTCAAAATAGTGTAGTCTGTAGGAAGTAGGCTATTTTCCATCAACTGATCTATAAACAGACTAATGTGACGCACAATGATAACATAATTTCAGGAACCAAAACTAAGTCTTCAGTGTAAATCAGGGAAAAAAACTTTGTTTAGAGCTGATGCATGCTTTTCATTAATAACTGTTCCTTTTGAAAACTCCTTATCATACCAGCTTTGTCCAACTGCCAATCGGGCCTTGCCTATCCAAATATGTGCTGAACTCACAATATAAAGGAGCGTCCTTTTTCTCTTCAGCGATTGGCGATTTGCTTGTCTTTCGCCCCCTGCTAGTTTAAGCCAAGGCTCCACCCAGTTAGGTTTTCATACCACCTGGGTTTGCCAGAGCCCCCCTGCTTTTCACTGCAGCAGGCAAGGTTATAAAGAAGGAGGCGGGCTATATGATGAAGAAGTGCTTTCATACATTGTTCTTCACCCACTGTACCCATTGAGTCCAACAAAGGTTACGGTATTGTATCCCTATTTGCACAGGCGGAGCCCTCTACTTAGTGGCACTGTCACTCCTGTGCTGCTTGCTGAGGGGGGCTCTGCACAAATTCAGGCAGGCATGTTCTGATTAGCGGGCTACATTTATGCAAACATGCATGCTTGTGATTGGAGGAGAGTTTTTCCTAAAGAGTCCAGTAGACGGTAAAGCCTTTGTAAGATGGAATTGGTATAACGATTTGACAAGAGGCACATTTAGAGAAAAGCGTGCGTCAGCACTAAACAAAGAATTTTTCTTGATACAAACCAAGCCCTTAGTTTTGGTTCCTAAAAATGGATCATTGCGTCATATTAGTCTGATAATAGACAAGGTGATGAAAAATAGCCTAAATACCACACTATTTTGAGAAATCCTGCATTGGGAAATATGTTGTGCTAAAAGAACAAGAGTTACAATATTGTGATTTTTTTTATTTCCTTGAATGGATGCTGTGCTTTCTGTTATGCTCACCGTGTTTTTTCTTTCCACAGGTTTTGTAAGCCATGAACTGAGGTGTCTGCAGTCTGCATATTCTCTGTGGACATAGACTTGCCCTCCCACATGCCACACTCACACACATCAATCATGTCTCAGTCTGAATCCCGTTTGACCGTGTGGGACTGGTTATGTGTGCTTCATCTGGAGCAGTATTCTGAGGCATTTCAAAGCGCTGGGCTGGCAACATTGCGACAGTGTCGAAACCTCACACCAGATCAGCTTGACCGGATGGGTATCATTCGTCCGGGTCACCAGAGACGCATCCTGGCTAGTCTGAACAAAACACACGGTAACAGTGATACACAATCTGACACACACTCTCACCTTGCACAGTCTGAGAGAGACCAGAGATCGGAGGAGACAGGACATGCCAAAGTGTTTCAGAGAGAGAGACCAGTGCCTATCCCAGTGGAAGAAAAACCTGCGCTTAAGGAAAGAGAGAAAAGAGATGGAGAGACATCAAGACCCACACCCAGGGAAAGAGAGAAACCAGTCCCAAGGGAGAGACAAGTGTCCAAGATTAAAGAAGAAAGTGGAGAGGGAGGAGAGAAGAAGCCAGTTCCTGGACAAAGACAAACAGCACCTCGAGGAGGAAAAGATGAAGGGAGGGATGGAGGAACAGATGGAGAGAGGGAGAGGCCAGTGCCTAAAGAGAGGACTAAGTTTCGCTCCAGTGTGCCAGTGGAGTGCGACTCAAGCCCCCTTGTTGCTTCAACTTCTGAAACCTCTTTACCCCCTGTGCCTCCACGAAGCACCCCCAACTGCCCTCCACAGCCGTTCACCTCTCCCCTGAGCCCCTCACCTCCTGCCAGAACCCCTGTCTCCCCCAAACTGGAAAGACATGTGGTTAAAGCTGTGTCTGTGTCCCAGAGTACCATCCCCACCAGTACCACAACCCATACCCCCACACATGCTCCCGACCACCCTTCCAAATTCCCCTCTGCTCAAACTCGGCCTCAGACATTAGCCATTCAGCCCCCTACCCAAGTTTTGGGTGGTGATGGAGGGAGAAAAACTTCACCTGTTTCCCCCACTGTGCTCCAAAATGATGACATAAATGCTCCACCTCTCCCTCCAAAAGTAGGGGCGGTACCTAAAGGCCTTCCACCAATCCCACACAGGTTTCCTGCACAATCTCCCAGAGCTCACAGGTAAGAATTATCATTAATGGATAATTATGCAGCGTTTGATACATTTTTGAAGTTTGCTATATGGCTGTCTTTAAGAGCAGCTGTGTCCAAAAATGAGGTACATTTTTAAGAGTTAATCACTGATTCAACATTTAGACCTTACAGACCCAACGTATAGGTGCATAAGATTTGAGTATAGGTGTGTGACTGCCTCTGTCCCTTTTTTTGGATCTAAAATCACTCCCTTTTTTCTGCTGACACTGCCTGTATCTGTCTGTTGTTGTTGTTGTTGTTGTTGTTGTTGTTGTTGTTTTCAACTTTTGCATTTCAGAGAAAAAAATTTAACAGAACAACCTGAGATAGTTGCACCTACAGATGAGGATAAGGGTTTTTGTTTTCCACCCCTCTAAAAGTACTTGTATTTCTCACTGTGTATTTTATGTGTGTTAAAGGGTGATGGTATTTTTCATTCTGGACTCTATTTTCCCATGTTTTTGTGTCTAAGTGACTTAAGAGAACAACATTTTTTTTAATTGCAAAACAGGCTGCAATGTAACTTATTTGGACATGCGTGCACCATCAATGTTTGTCCAACAAAAGTGCTTGTTTATTGCCGTTTACATGTTTAGATTATAATTAAAAGTGTCTGACAATATTATGGAAAGGTTCCCTACAGTGATACTTTCTTGTTAAAGAACGTGATCTTTCTATATAACTAGAACCAGCCCCAAAATGGCTATTTCTAAACCCACCAGACTCAATTTAAATTAATAACCATTTTAGCATGTGCAGAGCCAACATATTTCCACCTCTAAGTTGGTGAATTAAGAGTTTATTTCAATCAAACCAGAGTTTATGATTGTTGGAACAGTGAAAAAGGACCAAGACAGTTTCTGTGACTCGGATTTTATTTCTGTTGATGTTAAAGGAAGTGTGTTTTGTGATGATGAAATTACTGTAAATTTAAGTGAAATCTGGTGGACTTGGCAATAGTGATTTTGGGGCTGTTTCTTTTTAATCAAAAGAGTTTTTCTCTTTGAAAAACAAAGGCAAAATAAGTATGTTTATTCAATGTTATTTACAGTGCTGAATTGCTTATTAATGTTTCTTTGCTGCCAGTTTCTCAGTGCCTGTCTGGACTGATTTTAAAAACATGGGAAAATACAGCCCGGGTTGAGAAATACAGAAGAAAACCTTGGACTTTTAAGTGGATGACTATTTTAAGTTAGTTTTAATAACACATTGTTGCTCTGAATGCCTTAGGGTGCTATATTGATGGCAAAATGACAAAGAATAATGCAAAGACTTGTCAGCGGTGTGAGGTTGTGTGCTAAGAGATGAAGAATGGTCAGAAATCTTAACTGCAAACATTCATGAGTTCATACAGTTTTGTGCTGCCACCTTTTGGACAAGAGGGAAAAATACAACTCCTCTCAACATCAGTAGCAGTTTAGAGACCACAAAATGTTATTGGTGACTTTTAAACACTTCCTGAAATTAAAATTAGTCACTTCCTGAAACTGAGAGGCCGAAGCACATTTACTGATGGAGTGGACCTAATGCTCACTGGCCTCTTGAATACAGAAATATAGGAAGAAACCTGTGGAGTGCACTTGCATGAGTGAATTGATCCTTCCTGTGAGGCTATAGTCTGTTTTGTGGTTGTTTTATGCCACATAGTATGTGTTTTTAAAATGCTATGTGGTTATTTTCTCTTTCTTATTGTATTCACATATTGTATAAAGTATTCTGCTTGGCATATTGACATGTCTGCAAAACTGTGGTGCCTCAAAAAGCACTTTGTGCTATTAAGAGGCTGCACATTTTTCTCTTTAACAGCAGAATATCCTATAACTAGGTTCACACTGTAGCAGTCCTTTATCAAGTGTCTGTGAAGTCTCTGGTGATGGTATGCAAGATGAGGAACTCTTTCATTTTTCTGTGTGTCTCTTCACCTGTAAGGGAAAAGAAACTTTAGCCTTGCTTCAGGCTTTGGAGCACTTCTATTATGAGTAACATATGCATGTTCTCTGTCTGTGTTTTAAAGGGAAACCGGCAGTAGAGAGGGGGGAGGAAGTTTCAAAAGAGAACAACACAGAGTTGTTAAAAACTCCTCATTAGCTTCTGTGAGTGACACAAGGAGAAAGAGACAGTGAGGATTAGGACAGAAAAAACAAAAAGCGATTTGTTACTTCAGAAGGAACTACTTCAGACTTTATGTAGCCTCTTCCAGCTCACATTCACACGCTCTCTTGTTGCTCTCTTGTCACTCTTTTGTTTCCTTGTCAGTGTGCTTGGTTGCCTCCTCCCATCTTCTTTTTAACTGGTCATTTCCTCCTCCTTTTTTTCCTCCCCTGTCCTTCGATGTGTGTGTTTAAGATTGTTGTATCGTCATGGAAGAGGACTTCATTTGAACATGTCTAAACAGGTAACATTGATACTAATCATATCTCCGTGGGTCGCTTCTCAGTCGGTGCTTGTTATTAGCATGCTCTCTCACACTCTAATCCCCCTCCTCACTCCGCTCTGCTTCAAACAAGGAAGCCTTTCTTTAATGCTGTGTGCATGCTTTCTGCTGTGTGTTTTCAGTGAAAGCAAAACAAAGTGCTGTTAGCGGTGCCTTTTGTTTTGGTTTGTTTTACCCTGATCGGAGGAAGGTATGATGTTTTAAGGATTTAGTGTGAGACCAGATATCCTGCCTTTTCCTGGGGCTCTTCAAATGTAGGGAACTGATACTTGTATTGCTGAATCACCTGTTTGTCTGTGAAGAATGCAAAACCTGTAAAATGGGATTTTGCAGAGGCATCCCTGGTGTGTTTTGCCGTCATGGAAATCAGGTATTTTCTAAGAGAGAAACTTTGCTGTTAGCTTTAATGTTAGCACTCTTAATTAGCAATGATAAGCAGACTGATTTTAAGACAGAGGTTACGAAGAGTGTACGTTTGGCTCTGTGTCACAGTTCAGAAGTGCTCAATGCAGGTGCTGAATGCCAAACTGCTACATTATTTTTTAAATAATTAAGTTTATAGAAAAAGGGGAGGCTGTGCAATGAACACACATGCTAGCTTAAAATGCCTCTCATCTGTTGATCACTGTAAATATTTTCCATTAGTTTTCAGCTGATGTAGAGATTAAGTGTATAAATTCATTCACATGCACGCAGCATGGGAGGTCATTGTTTCTTCAGCATACTTTCATCAGTTGGCCATAGCAGAGGGCAGGTTAAATATAGCATGTGGCTAGCAGCCCCTCTCTCATTACTCTTCCTCTGAGAAAAAGGAGGAACTGTGTCAACAGGTCAGTTTCCCGTCATTGTGTATCATTTTTGGGGTTATTATTAAACAGAGCTAATGGATGGGAAATACATTTAGCATATTGAGTTTAATTTAAAGTAGTTTGCTTTTTCTTAAATCACTTGCTGCAATTGAAGTCCATGAGAAAGTGTTGTAATATGTCCACAGGGGTCGTAGGACTGCCTCCTAATTATTAAGACTTTGTATATTGTTTTGATTTTGGTATTTTGATAGCAAATGCAGACTTAGTATTACCACCTTAAAGAGGCACTTAGATAAAACACACCAGAGCAGTTTATTTCTGCGTTAGACGCTTTGACTGAACTGTTTTTGAATATTTCACTTGAGGCTATGCTTGAACAGCCAACACAGCTCACTGTAACAGCTAGAACAGTTAGTCTCTAAAGTAAATCAAACTGTCCCATTTGGAAGACCTTTCCTGTTTTGACCTAAAAAAAAACAGCAGCTGTCTTTCGCTAGTTTTTCACTCAAACATAATTACATGTGCATGTCTAACTTGAAGATTTTTATGGAAACAAAGTGGCATGTTGTCAGTGTTTGGTCTTCGGCTGTTTGCTGTAATGTGTGAATAATAACTGTTACGTCTTTGCAAGTGTGACATCGGATCATTATGACTCTAACGAGAAGGAAATTCACAAATGACGGGGGAATAAAGAGGAACTTTCGCAATACTGGATGGATAGAAACTAGCCCTGTGTGCTCACTCTTGACTTTCCCATCAGCATGGAAATAGTACATAAGCTACAGTTTGGGTGTCTGTATGAATAACTCAGCAACTGACATAAATAATAATAGAGTAGTAACAATATGAAAGTTATGAAAAAAAATCAGTCAGAAAACCTGCATCAAATGTGCTATAATATGTGGTTCTATTATGTTTTTATGCAGCCTATGTATTGGTTAACATAACATAGAATTGTGACTTTGTATGAAAGGCTACAAACGTGCCATTACTGATGACCAAAATACAACAGTGTAAGAGATATTTTAATTACCAAACATGCCTGTACATCTAAGGCACTGTGTACATATGTGCACTGTCTTCATATTCAAAACCACATCAGTAACATTGCAGCTTTTTTTGGTTTGCTCATCTGTCCATGCAGACCGAAGTAAACATGAGCTGTGGTAATGTCTGATGAATTAATGTCGAATTTCTTTGTACAGTCAGGCCTCCTGGCGCTGCATATGTGTATGTGTTGCTTTGGAAAAACAGTCATTTAGTTATTATTTCAGCCAATGTATGCATAATATATGCTTTAGGAAATAATTAGATATGACCAGTCTGATCTGGGAACACCTTAGGAAGACTTAGAGTAAGTAGCTAGGGCAGCCTTAACTTTCAAAAGAGCCATTTTGACCAAAAATGAATAAATAGATTAAAAAAGTAATTAATTAATTATTGTATTAATGAATCTGTTTGGAGCCACAGAACATATTTGAGTCTTAAAATTAAGGTAATAAGTCTATAAAGTCTAAATTAGCCTATCAGCATTACCAATAGGTCTAAATAGCATCCATTAATATGTTTGACCACAAAGTGGCTTCTCTGGAGTGAGCTATTTTTGATTATTTGGAACTTTAACTTTGCAGCGATCAAGGTGAAAGCAAATAAGTATGTCCACAAACTGCAAAAGCCTCTATTTTCCTCTGCGATTTTTGCTTTTTTTGGATTTGGAATCGACAGTTAATCAACAACCGGCTCAAGACTAGTCACCAGAAGATCGTAGACACAAGACGCACATTTTAGCTAACTTTTATTCTGGGTAACGGCAGTACTTTGAAGAAAGAAGGAATCACTTTAGGCCTATAATAATGATAAATGAAAATCAAAATAAATACACTAAAAACACCATTAGCAAAACCATGTTGGCACTTTATGTTGTTTCAATTCTCAGTCCTTCAAAAGATAAAATTTGTGAATTAAGTTTTAGTGTGATAAATGAAACATCTTTGCTTCATTTTTTTTATCTGACCTACCACTGACCTTTGTTGATTAGAAAATGAAACTGCTTATAATGACAGGAGGGTTCTGCCGTGATCACTGTGCCCTCTGATAATACTTTAATCATGATAATGATGGCAAATTGTTGGCAGTATTGTTACTGATAGAATGTTTTATCACAGTTTATTGTTCAACTGGTTTACCGCCACATCTCTCGTGTGCACGTGTGTGTTTACAGCGGGGCCAGAGGTATGCTGTGTTTACATGGCGATAGGACCTCATTGAGTGAGGCAGGTTCAGGCTTGTTGCTTAAACCAGAAGTGGAGAGAGGAAAAACATAGTTCGGGAGGGGAGCTGAGGGACGCTGCTTTCTCACAGCTCTGGGACCAGTTCTAGTCCCACTGGAGCAGTCAGTAATGTGGATTGAACACAGGTTACCTCTGTGATTTGTTTTTCTTGTTGTACATGCAGTTTATAGAGTTATAACATTTAGCTTGCCAGTGACTTTTTCTTTTAATTGGTGTCTGGAGTAAAATCTCAAATGGTGTTATCTTTGTACTGTGGAATGAAAGAAGACGAGACAAGAGCAGCAAAAGGGCTTTTTTCCCTACAGAGGATGCATAGAATAAGCCGCCTGCTTGGGATTTTCACCAGATCTCAGATTATCGTGGCGTCTGAGGACTCTTCTTCAGGTGTTCAGACCTCTGATGGCCTGTCCTCTACCACTTTATCTCACAGCTCCTCTCCCAACAAGACTGACGACATGCAGAAAGACCAAACTCCACAGGTCCCACCTCGAATCAAGACACCCCAAACTCTAGAGGACGCTCATCAGTCAACTCGGCCTGAAACCCAGCCGGCTCTGCCTTCCAGGAGAGTCCCCCAACCTCCCAGGGAGTCCAGTAAGTATTGTAATCAGCATATAATAGTTATTAGAAATATTTTTGCCATTTTATGCCTTGATTAGATATTCATAAAGATGAAATGAGGGAGTGAGGAGGGGGACAACATGCCACAAAGTGATTATGAATAATATTCAATTTCCTTTTCTGTATGTACAGTAGCGATATGAAATATCAGGACTTTCATCCATCAATTTCTATATAATGGTGCTAAAACACTGTTCAACCAAATTCTGTATCTGCACAATATTTCATTTAGCATATGTGCTTATTAATGTATTTTCTTGCTTAGGCCACTCATTTTTTAAATTGCTAGGCTAGATTTGGGACTTTTGAAGAGGGTGTCAGGTGGCCTACATCATTTTCTAATTGATCATTCACACTTTTTTATGCACTTTGAATGTTAATTTGATTTTAAAGAAGTGTTTAGTAACCAACCCTGACCTCCTATCATTTTGTAAATATATATAATGTTTATATATAATATACACAAAATGTATGTATAAAAGGTGTAATGGAAGAAGTACAGATGTGCAGAAGTTGGTTTTACAGTGCAAAATATCTACAGTCTGAATATATAAGTTAACTGACAGTGTGCATATAAAGAAATCCAGTCCAGTGTGCATTAATGTAACGCTAAGTATTTAGCCAAGCATTAATGTATTGTTGTCAGTCTATGGGGCTGGGTGAGAGCCTTTATCATGTGGGCGGTGGTGGAGGGGAAGGGCTGGAATATTGTTTATGATGGTGACAGCAGAGGGGAAGAAACTGTTTTTGAGTCTTGAGGTTTTGGTCCTGATGGACCGCAGCCTCTTGCTTCAGGGCTCAGGGCCCTGGAAGTGTACAGGTCATATAAATTATGTAAATTATAAGAATCAAACAGACAATGCCTGTTAAAACTAAGTAGGTTAATGCAACTAAAAGAGAGCTTTGAAATGTTGATTGCCTTGCTAAAAATATATACCAAGGCCATGAACACTGCAGCTTCCTCTTTATATCCCTGTGTCATTCATTGTAAGTTGATGTGATGTATGCTTGATGCCGTAGTTTTTAAGTCATGAATGTGTATTTAATAAATCTGATTTAAATTAATTGATAATTAATTCAGCTCCAAGTTGGCATTATGGAACAGGTGGTACAGTTTTTAGGCTTAGAGTCACAGTATAGTAGTGCAGCTGCTTTTGTCCATGCTATGCACCTCTGCATTTATTCAAGCGTTTGCAAGAGTGCAGAGACTTTGGGCTCCTGTGCTGAAGAGAAACTGCCTCTGTGTAGATTTGTCTGTCACAATAATTTTCTCAGCTTGATATTCTTAAACCTACCCTTTATGCCGGAGGAAATATGACTCTGCTTAATATTTGTTATTTAGTCACTCAACCTGAAAAGCTAGTTCTAGAGACAAAAGAAAGGAGTCCTACCATACTGACAGACTGGTACCTGATTTAAGCCCAGTAACACTCAGCTGTCCTTCCCAGACCATTTAGTTTCTGAGTTCACATACAAAGATGAACACAGCTAACGCTCTAATCCACAGCCAGATAACAGCCAGAGTACCTGGTATTGTCAGTGCTGTTATTTACTTTTACTTGTATCCAATTTCTCTACTCTTTTTCTATTCGTACTATACTGTATAGAATTAAGATTGACCTCTACTAACCCTCAGAGCAATATTGTACCTGTGTCCTATTGAGTGTCAGTACAGATTGTTACTGTTAAATTAAGAAAAATCAGAATTTTACAAAAATAAAAAGTTGAATATTTTTCTCTTGTCTTGATTGTGTGTGTTCTTCTTGTAAACAATGCCACTGACGTAAAGGTTTCCTGCAAACCGGATTTAAACTGCAAGACTAAAGCAGTACAGCTCCATTTGTTCTCATCATCTCCCTCCCTCCCTCCCTCCCTCCCTCAGGGGCGGATTCACTCGAAGATAATTCTGATGACTACGAGGATCCAGACTTTTTTTATCCCAGCGTTCAACGAATGAACGTACCAGACAGGGTGAGTGAGAATGTTTCCTTCTTTTAAAATCTTCTTCCTCCTCACCTCCTGCACAGTGTGATTGACAGTTGTCTCCCCCTGTAGGATATGTCCCTGCAAGTGCCCATCCAAGGGAAGGGACGGAAATTTTCTTTGTGCAGTGATGATGAGCTGTTGGATGATGATGAGTGAGTCATGCATTGACGAACAAACCAACCATTAACACAAACCTAGAAACTCACAAAAGAAAAAAAAACAGCGAGCAGACACACATTTGACCTTTGTTGTCAATACATCACTGACTGTGGTAATCAGCATCAATGTTGCTTCAGTGTAAAGTTGTGGTTTTAAATGGTATAATTATTTATCTTTCTTTGTCCTTTTTTTTTGTTTTGTTCATTGAATATTTTCTTTATGTTTTGTTTCACCATTACATAAGTTTTTATCATATCTGTAACTGAGATAGCTTAAAGTGACTTGGTTGCCATGTTGGAAACAATGGAGCAGAATCAATGCACCGCCCACCAGCTGTAGCACAATTTTCTCATTTTATAGCTAAACAGTACACTTTATCAATTATGTTTTCGCATAAAAAACATTTGAAGTGAGAAACATGCATGAATTAGCAGAATCTTGATTCATATGTAATCAGTGCTGCCCAGTTTAACAATTAGACCGCAATTTACCAGAAGTGATTGACATGATTGACAGTTTTGGTAGCTCCTTGGCTTTGACTAGTTGTTTAAGGCGCTACAAGGGAGAGTAGACAGAGGAGTATGTTGTATTTCACAGATTATTTGTCTCATTTAGTGCTGTTTGACTAGAGGGATAGCTTTAGCAAACATGACAAAAAATGCTGTTTTTAAGTTTTTAAGTCACCAACTACAGCTTTAATTGTAGATCAAGTTAACCGCGGCTCTCTTATTTTCGTGAGATTTTTAACACAGTCACCAGCTGGACACAAATTTATTTTTGGTGTCCTGCATAAACCTTTACGCAATGACACTGTTTTCCTTGCTGACACAAAATATACTGTACATTTGTTGGTTTCCTGTCTGATAATTTCAATTAACGGGTAGTGAGACTTTGAAATGTGTCCCATATTATAGTATCTGGTAGATATATTTCTCTAGAAAAATTATACAAGATTATTATACAAAAATTAAATTAATTTCAGGTTTCTTTCTATTAATATAATTCACTCTGTGTTTGTGTGCTTGTGTGCTTATTTCTGTGCATCTGAAGTCCTAGCCCCTGGCAGGATGCAGGCATCAACAGTAATTCTGGCAGTATTTGCATGCCAAGCTCAGGCCGACTGGCTTCTGCCACTAAAGACGATAGCTCTCAGCTGGCTGCTGTCATCAAGATGGGCTGGCTGGACAAGAATCCACCTCAAGGGTAGGAATAACAACACACACACACGCAGACATGCTGATGTTGGGCTAGTTAATATTACTCCACACAGATAACTGCTGTGTTCATGTGATTAGCACTATCTCCATCACACCGTAAACATGACATGTTTACAAAAGATCAGCGTATAGTTTCACTGTTTTCTGTTTTACCTAAACAAATTCAATTAAGCTCTTTTGTGCCTGCCATTCTGTTATTCACAAAATCACTTTTAACATGGTACACTTGGTTTGCATATGCTTTGCCTAGGGTATTAATTATTACAATGAAACAGTTAAAAAAAGTTACGCTGAAACACTTCAGAACATTGCTTAGTTTAACTATGCAAAAAACTTCCTGCTGTATTACAGTAAAGGGATTGGTACTTCACACTTGTAAGTATGTGTTTGTGTTCTCGTGCGCAGGGCCCTTTATTATCAGAGACGATGGGTGAAGCTGGACGTTGACTACCTGAGATATTTTGACAATGACAAGGTAACAACAAACATGTACAGTGGTTTATTTGACAGGACAGGAACAGTGCAGTGAACATAGTAACAAGTTCGAGAACAAATCTGATGTGTTGCATACAGGGTTTCTAGCCTGGGCTTATTTGCAACCCAATTCCCTGGTTGGGCTGTTCTGTCTAGGTATAAAACAAAACATATCACACGGAGCACAAGAAGGACACCAAATAAGCTTAATGCTTAACATGAGTGTATCTCGTGAGTCCTTGTGGATAGATATATTTGAAGACAGAAGTGTATCTGTTGTGTGAGAAAGTCAAGTGACTGATGTCAGATAAGCTTCAAAAAGCACTTTCTGTGTGGATTTCCCATTAGATACACTGACGCATTAAGACTGTGTTGCACACTCACACAAACACAAATATGAACACACACACACCTACGCAGTTCCTGCATGCTATGATGCCATGTTAGATGTTGATCTGTTTAACAGAGTATTTGTTGCTGTGTTTTGGCGTGTTGTAGGAGGTGTATTCTAAGGGGATCATCTCCACTGCCTTCATCACCAATGTTTCCAGTGTTGGAGAGTTGAAGTTTGAGGTCGTCACAAATAACCGAACATTTATCTTCAGGGCTGAAAGTGAAGGTCTGTCTTTTTCATCTAGTCATCTGTGTGTGCACTCCAAAAAATAATGAATGTTGCGATTTGTAAGATGTAATGTGCATGTGTTATATGCATGCACAAATATGCATGTATCTTTGTTCACATATATTTGTACATGCATATTCTACTAAACATGTTAATACATGTGTTTGCACGTCCATCCAGTTGAGAGAAACGACTGGGTGACAGTACTGCAGGACTGCACCAGGGGGCGCCATCGGCGCAGCACCATGAATGTTGGTTCACCCTTGACCCCGGACTATCAGGGCTACCTGGAGCTCAGAGGGCTACGCTCCAAACTTTATACTGTTGTCGCCTCAGATAAAGTCTTCCTTTACAAAAACATGGAGGTAAGGACCCACTGTGTGTGGCAAATCACATGGTAGTAGCGCAGTCCTTTTCTTGCAAAATACGATGTCGAAAAAATATTACATCGTATCATCATATTAAACTGCACCAACAAAACAAATGGTTCTTATGAGGATTACAATACATCTTCCTAACCATGATTGACAGAAAAAACATTGTAAAAAAACAATTTACCAGTCTTGTGTTATTATTTTCCAGTTTTATGTTTTCATATATATATATGTTTATCAAATTTAACATCAGGTGAAACAAAGGTTAAATTTATAGATAAACTAGTGGAGATTTTTTATCTCCACATTAAAAGAGACATTTAATTTAATGTCACACTGCAATTCTGAATCATATTTAAACAAAAAGAAACACAGAAAAATGAAATCTTGTTTTTTTTTTTCTTCTTCCAGGACTATCGTATAGGAGTGGGCATCACATCCATCGAGATGAATGTAGGAAATATTAAAGAGACAGATCGCCGTGGCTTTGATCTCACCACACCTTACCGCATATTCAGGTACTGCGTGTACACAAAAATTCATTGCACACACATTAAATGACTCTCTCTGCCATGTATACAATACGGTAAATTTTAACTCTTGACCTGCTTTGTCTGTGTGTCCTCTGTTAGTATCCTGTGCGAACACATAATTTTTTGTACTTCACACAGTACAGATTATCGCTTTTCTCATTTTCAATGGATTTCTGTTTTTCTATAAGTATTTAAGTGCAAATTTACCATTCCTTATTGTAAGTTGACGAGTTGGTCTTGGTGCCAGGATACTTCCGGGAAATTAGATCATGTTGTTTTACTGAGAACTCCCACCGTTGAGCTCTGCTCAGAGTCCTCAGTTGGACATCTTTGGAGAATGTGAAAAGCCCTTTGTGTGAGTCTGTGTGTGTGTGTGTGTGTGTGTGTGTGTGTGTGTGTGTGTGTGTGTGTGTGTGTGTGTGTGTGTGTGTGTGTGAAAAGAGTGAGGCAGATGTGTGTGCACAAGTGTTTGTGTATGTGTGTGTGGTCTTTTGGCTGACAGTGCACAGCCTGCAGTGCGAGAGCTCAGCTTGACAGGATGGGGAAATCTGAAAAGGCTTGTATTTGTATAAGAGTTGGACTGTGAGTCAGTGTGTGTCTCAGTCTAAGTGTGCATTTGTGCAACTCTAGTCATTTCAGAAGTGTGTGTGTGTGTGTGTGTGTGTGTGTGTGTGTGTGTGTATGTGTGTATGTGTGTATTTTAGGAGAGCGACTGATAGATGAGAAGAGGAAGAATCCAGACATGCAAGTCTGTGTCAAGCCACAAATCTGTCTGTGTGTGTGTGTTTATATAGTTTCCATTCTTTGACTCAAGTATATTTAGGAAAACAAGAGCAAAGTAATCGTCAGTACTCAGAGGGCTCATGAGCATAAGGATACACTCTCACACACATACAGGGCAAACACAGGCTTTTTCATTTCTCACTTGGTTATTCTTATCGACACCATCATGTCGGAATTAACACTTGGCCGTGTGTTTATGTCTCTCCGCAGTTTCATCGCAGAGTCAGAGCAGCTGCGAGAGCAATGGGTGGATGCCATGCGGGATGCAATAGGTGAGGCGTTGTCAAATAGAGAGGTGGCAGATCGGATCTGGGCGGAGCCTAGCAACAGTTTCTGTGCCGACTGCGAGGCTCCCAAGCCAGAATGGGCTGCCATCAACTTGTGTGTGGTGGTCTGCAAACGATGCGCAGGTTTGTGTACATTGGTTTGGATCTATGTGTATTTTTGTGTTTGTGTTTCATGTATAGTGTGCATCTCTGCACATTTGCCAATGTGAATAGTTCCTTTTTAACAAAGTTTTGACATTGTTTTCAGCATGATTTTAAATTTGTCCCTTGTCATAAATGTCTTTAAAATGTGGTTAGTGTTATGAGCTGATAAAGTGATTCATGATTTTTCTTTTTTGCTGTTTCAGTGACATGACAAAATTCTCAAATTAGGGTTGTTGTATAATTTCACAGCACTGCTACACATATGTACTTTGTTTTCAAAATTTGTGTGTTTGTTCCAGGAGAGCACAGAGGACTGGGTCCTAGCATTTCAAAGGTTCGTAGCCTGAAGATGGACAAGAAAGTCTGGACAGAGGAGCTTATGCAGGTAAATATTAAAAGTCCCTACAGAAAGTTTAGCTATTTATGCATGACCAATTCATATAACTGTGTAAACATATATAGAGCTGTGGATTCATTGATACTGAGGTAGCAGTTGTTTAGGTACACTGACATAACGTAATACAGTCTTATATAACGGCCCTGCACCTAATCTTTGTGAAGCTTAGAATTACATTTTTGTTGACAATTTTCAGGATTTTTTTTTCAGCTCTGTGATAATTTCTGAGGCAGTAGTTAGCTGTGGTTAGGGGTGGGAAATATATACATTATACTCAATGTATAGTGACTTGTCACACATGAGACATGCCACAAGCACTCAACCGCCCAGCAACACCACTTTCTCCAGGGCGATAGTGTGTGAGCAGGTGAGGTGTGTGTTTTTATGTCTGCAGGACTTCAGACTGCTACTATTTGTGACCAAATATTATTAATCATTGTTTCAAATATTATTAATATATGAGCTGGAGAGCTGTCAGTTTGTTTCCCTCTCACAGTGAAAAAATCTCACGTTAAATAGCACAGCTTTAACAGATTATCTTTATGCTAACTGCTAACATCAAACTTTTGACCTGAAGCTTCAAGTTCACAGCAAAAATAACTTTTATCCCGAGACAAGCTGAGTGCTTCAGACTAAAAGAACCAGTAGTTCCACTTTGATGTATTTCACCATAAAATACATTATTTAACTTTATTGTAAAATTACTTTATTTATTGCAACAGTAGTTTATGTAGTCATTTAGTACTTTTGTAGACCACAGTACTTTAGAGGATATTTCAAAATATCAAGATGTATATTGTGTATTGTGGTATAACCCAAACATATTGTGATATTATGGATATCGTCCAGTCCTGGACTTGTGGTGTTGTATTACAGTATATTGATTCACACACAGAAGGGTAAAGAATATTGGCAACTTGGTCCAATAAAATGCAATGAAAATAATAACACTAAAAACGTGCAGGCATACCTATAATAAACTTACATTCCAATAAACTGCACAGTGTATATTTTCAGACTAAAGCGCTCAGCTTGAGCTCTACACACATGTTTTCCATCCTTTTTAATTTGCAAATACTTCTCCTGAATCCTACCTATTGTGCAGCTGTTCCTTGTGCTGGGCAACGAGCGGGTAAACACCTTCTGGGCAGCAAATGTCCCACCGAGTGAGGCTTTGACACCCTCTAGCTGCAGCGAGGAGAGACGGCGCTTCATCACCAACAAATACCGCCAGGGCAAATACAGAAAGTACCACCCTCTGTACGGAAACCAGAGGGAGCTCAACAATGTGAGTTGAAATCAGTGTTTTGATTGTTTTTCTTTTACCTGTTACCCTTATGTATGGATTTAAACTTACACATTGTAATTTCTGTGTTTAGAAAGAATTATTATAAAAAATGACTCCGGCAGAATTAGTTTGCAAACAGACCTTGAGAAAGAGAGGCTTTCATATTCAGGGAGGATTTTGAGGAAACTGCAATGGTTGGTTTAGCAATCCACTTTGACTAAATATCCTTTTTTAACCCATCATGGGGGCCTTGATTCATTTATTCAGTTTTTGACACCTGTTTCAGTGAAATATAGTATCGACTACTCCCTTTGCCGCACATTGCAGTGCTTCCTCTCCAGCAGCTGTGAGCATATTTCTCATAGAGGGTCACAGGCTTAGCTGTGACTGGAATTTGCATGGGCGTTTACACAGACACACTATACACTGTATATCTGCATACTACTCAGACCATGACTCAGATTCATAGAATAAAGAAGTGACCAGTCTTGAGCTGTTAGAAAGCTTAACTGACAGACGGAGAGACAACAAAACAGGGTTTTCCTGTGAAAACAGTTAAAAAGATCATAACAAAAGTGAGTCTTTTGGTGCAAACACACTTTTTAGAGTCTAATTTTGTGCTAAATGAGAGCATTTATTAAAAATAGCAAGTATGTTGTTTCACATTTTTCCAGTCAGTGACAATAAAAGTAGCCTGGTTTCAGTTAACTCTTTCAGTGTTTGAGGTTTTTCCTCATTTTCCAGCTGGCTTATTGAGGCAAGCTGTGTTACTTCACCTCAAAGTGGGGCATCCAAAGGACTGATTTGAACTCACTGCAGTTTGAGTGCAGTGCGGGTACTTTGATTGCACAAAGCTGGCTGGCTCCTCGATTAAGTCCAGCATTTACAACACAAGTCTGCCAACTTCAGTAATCTGATTTTTATACTCAAGCGAAATGAATTAGTAATTAGAGTGATATTTCATTTGTGTCATAGTAACTCATGTGTTTTGCAAGCATGTATGACTCAGAAACAACCCAGGAATTCACATAAGCTCACACTAGTGGCGTAAGAGATGCAGCAGTGGCCTCTGCGTAGGGGAGACTTTACAATGAAGTCAGGAATTACAGTACCTATAGATAACAGCCCTCAGGATGGACTAGCTGCATATCTGATCCAGTGTACATTTACTCAAGTACTTCACAATTTTGAGGTACTTTTATTGTACTTCAGTATTTAAATCTAATGCCACTCTTGACTTTTACTCCACTACACTTCAGAGGGAGATGTTTTACCTTTTACTCTACTACAATTGTGTCATAACTTTAATTACATGTTACTTTACATATTAAGATGTTTGCACACAAACTAATGGAAATATAAAACTGATGCTGAAATGATTAGTGAATTGATTAAAAAATCATTTGGCACTCATTTTGATAACATTTTAAATCATTTTTTATGCTAAAACATTTTATGGTTCCAGCCTCTCAAATAGTATGATTGTACTTACACAGTTTTGCTTAAGTAACATTTTCAATGCAGGACTTCTTCTAGTAACAGAGTGTTTTTACTGTGTGGTATTAGCACTTTTACATAAGGATCTGAATACTTCCTCCATTATTGCATGTTAACGTGGGAGCTTAGAAAGCACACACCTCTGCTCTGTCAACATGAAACAGTGTCAGTAAGAATCAGGACACTTGGGAACAGTTTCTGAATTCCTGGACCTGGGGGGTTTATGTTGTGTCCTCGCAGTGCTCCACTGTGTGCAGTAAATGTCCCAGTGTTATAGACCCTGCTGGGTCACTCATTAGCCGCTTAACCCACTTACCGCGAACAATGTGGACTGCTCACAGACACACTGAGTGTGTGAGTGAGTCACATTCAGCACCTGACTGAGTTCTGTTTTTCCTCCATCAAGCGTTCAGGCTTGTCTGTGTGTGAATGTGTGTGTGTGAGTCACAGTGTTTGGGATGTGCAGAAGGAGATGAAGGAAGTGTTTTTTATTGTTACACACACACACACACACACACACACACACACACACACACACACACACACACACACACAAATCACTGCTTGTCTTGGTTTAAAACAGTTTTTGTTCAGCAGCTGGTCCTCCCCTCTTCATTCAGTTCTCCTTCATGATGGCTATCTCTTTTTCCTGTTTCTACTGTTTGTCTCTTGAGAACATGACCTCTTTGGATTTTCTACAGTTGTCTTTCTTTTTGAATGCAGATTACAGTCATTTCAAACAGATGCTGCTCTACCTGTTCTTCTCTGTCCCAAATCGAATACTTGAAGTGCTTCAGCTCTGCATTGCTTCTCTTTTTAAGTAGGGCGTGCCTAAGAAGTATTAGACTCTGCAGTGTGTTTGTGTTAACTGTGCATTAATGTGAAAAGGTATTGACAATAAGGAAGTGTGCGAGTGTGGAAAGAAGTTTAAGAACTGGATGGCTGGCTCACATTCAGGTTTGTTTATCTAGTCCTTGCCTTTTTTCTTTCTTCCTTGTTTTTCCTTTTTTCTGAATGTGACATCATTACTCGCTGCTTTGGTTGGAATGTGCTGTAACTCCGCCTCTCCCTCCCCTCCTCATTGTTTGGCTGCCACTGCTGAAGAAAGTTGATCTCTTCACTCCTGGCTCTTTTTCTTACTTTTAAGTTGCTAGTATTCCCTTAACTTTCTGTCAGACTATAGCAAAGAGTGCGTGTCTGTGTCGACTGACATTTAAACAGAGGAGCCATTGAAAGGACCTGGAAACTTACAGGTGAGGTTGTGTGTGCTGGTGAGCTGTAGGAAAAGGTAGTGAACATATGTTGACTGTGCTGTAGATTATCTTTGAGAAGAATGTGAGTTGTAACAAAGGTAGGTCAGTATAGGTGTAGGAATGGACTTTGGATCTCTAACAGTATGTGATCTCAGTGCAGTCGAACAAACCCATATTTTAATGCGTTTGTGGGGCATAATTTCATCTCAAGACGAAGGGCTATTGTATGTTAGCGAGCACATTAGAGTTATTGTGTGTATGTAATTCACTTGGAGTGGGCTGAGATACGTTAATGCATATTAATGAGTGTGTAGGCATGTCTCTATGCCTTTTTTTCTTTTTTTCTTTTGCATTTTTGGTCTGAGTTGCTCTCTCTGTGCATGTGTCCATGTGTTCTCTGAGAGCAGATGATAGGCTCACCTCTGTCAATGGTCATCATTGTCTCTTTCACTCTGTCCCTTCCTGCTTTGCATCTCTTCTTTCTCTCTGCTGCACTATTGATGCCTTCTAGTTTTTTGTTCATTAATTAGGTTTCGTATCCTCTTGCAAAAACAGTGCAATCGTGTTTGATTTCTTTTGAAAACATGGCAAAAAAGGCAATGAACAACTTGGCAAGAAATTTTCTCTCCAAATTGGAAAAAATAGTGGATTAAGAAGATTATTATCTTTTAAAAGCTGGGGGAAATGGCCAGAATAAGAATAATTATATATTTAAATTCATGTTGCATTCATTTTGCTCATTGCCTTTTTCAATGTTTTTGAAAGAAATAAAGCCTATATGAAATGGTGTGCAAAAACACCCCAAATGTCCCAGGGAAACTCAACTTAGTTTTTTTTTTTGAGAGGACATATCAACAGCTAGCCACAAGTTCCTTCTTGGTGGCTCATTCAAACCTTTTCCAAAGCCTTTTGATTGACTTGATAGAATGATTGAAAATGCAATGTTGTTTGGTAGTTTCATGTATGTGTTTGTGAGAGAGCGAAGATGCCAAAGAGCAGTGGGTGGAGCATGAAAGATGTCTGACGGAGAAATGTTCAGTATGGCGCTGAGTTATTTAACACAGAGAGAAAGTGTTGGCAGTTCAAGAGTGTGTCTGCATGTGTGCCAAGTTAAAGTTAGGAAGAGTTATCACAAGTAAGACTCATTTTATCATGCATCTTGCATTTGTTAAAACAAAGCTAACATGTTCCGTTCTGTTTGCAGAAAGGATTGAGAATGTCAGACTTTCAATTTGGAAATTTTAACTGGGACACCCCTTAAGGTTGATTTCTGACTTGGAAAGTTGGAGGAACCCCAACCCTGACCTCAAAATCCAATATGGCTCCTCCACATATCAGTTAGCACTTCTGTTATATTTGTGACTCATTGATACAAGCATATACTGTCCAACTTCCTTCTGGGGTTGCACTGGTATGAGATTTTTACATTACAATAACCATCTCACAAAATATCAATATCAAAATATCATCATTCCATAAGGGAATGAAAATGAAAAAAAATGGGTTTTTTTTCTGTTGAATAAAGACTTTATCATAATTAAAATTTGAAAACTGTATTATGTAGAAAAATAAAATGAAAAAAAAAGTTTTTTTTTCTTCAATTCTGTAGATAAGCAGTGTGATACCCTACGATTGTTTAAATATATATATATATATATACCTTAAAACTGGTGTACCACTGCGACCCTGCTTTAATCAGTGGACATGCTGCTTCAGTGTTTATATTTGCGATATACAGCAAAATGCATTCTTATCAACTGGTATTATGAACAATGACTACCCTGGTTTGAACTGGTGTTGCTGACAACATCTTGGTTTTCCAGCTTGTTTTACTGGAACGCAGTCAACTCACGTGTGACGTCATTTGAATTCCAACTTCCGGGATAACGAACGAATGCAGCATCAGTTTCTAAAAGCTGTAAAAGTCATGCATTTTTGTTATGAGTGAGTCTGAGTTAATATCTGCCCACCTGGACAACCACAACCAGAGACCGATTCCAGTCGTCTTGAGTTTGTGTTTGTTGTGTCTGTGTTGACGGCTTGCTGGTGACCATCAGCATGTTATTGGTTCTTATTATAGCAAACAGACCAAGAGGCAGTAGTAAAAACTCTTTATGGGCTTGTTTTTGTGCTTTTATGGTTTTGGAAAGTGGCTTCCACAGAAGAAAAGCTCCATGTCTCGCACCCTGACTTTCTGTCCGTTCCCTGCTGTTGCTCATTCTTTTGTCTTATCTGTCTTCCCTTTTCCAACTGAGTTCTCTCTCGTGTCCTCATTCACACTGTAGGATTTTAGGCCATAAATCCTTTTCAATTGCACAGGAAAATGGGATCTGCTTTCTTGTTTAGTTCACAGAGCTTTTTTCTCTTTCTCTTTGTGCATGTCTGTTTTTCCCTTTTTTTTGTCTCTATACCATTTTTATTCTCCTCTTTCCCTTCTTCATCTGTCTGGCTTTATACCTCCACCTCTTTCTCTGTCTCCTTTTACCGTCCCCAGTGAGGTCATGACGGAACATATGCGGATAACCGCTCTTTCTCATCTGGATTCAATATACGGACCTGCATACACACATACATAAATGTGTGTTTTTGTTTGGACTTTCATTTTATGTGAAAATGGACAAAGCAGAGTTGGCTGCATGTGTGTGTTTGTACATAGGAGGTCTGAGCATATAATGTTGAGTTTGTAGCCGAGTGATTAATGTGCCTCACTAAAACGCTTTCATCTTCTTTTCACAATATTTTTCTTTCTTCTGTGCCTCTCATCTCTTTCTTTTCCTCTGCTTCCAATTCTGTCCCATATTACTGCAGAGGCCAGATGGAGGCCTGTGATTTCAGACACACCCAGATAAAATCTCTTTCTCTCTCTCTCTTGCGTTCTCTCTGGGGAAATTGGGTAGGATTCTTGAATTCCCTTCTCTTCTCTTCTCTCTCTTTCTTTGTATGTGTGTGTGTGTGTGTGTGTGTGTTATTACATTACTCCCTGTTTCATAGGCAGCAGATGTTGGAGGGCGTGAGGTCTTCAAACACTCATTTCCTCATTGTACTGTTCTGATTGGTGCACTTTTTGTGGTCAGAGGGTTGTCTATTGATACATTACAGGACACTGACCTACATACTACATGACTTTCACATGGATGTCCACATGGGACAGTGCTGAGAGCTGGTGCTGTTCATTTTTACTGGAACACACACACACACACACAGTTAGTTATCAGACTTAGGAATGTGTCATCACAAGCGTCCCACTGTACTTGTATGCAGCCAAGTTCTGTTTCTGAACTTTTTCAGCCTTTTCTGTGCTTTTGATCAAATTACAGTATATCATGATATGGCTTGGCTTGTAGCACAGTGGTAAATGTTAGCCATCAGGGATTGATCTGAAGTATTGACTTTTTGTGGCCATGTGGTATCTGTCAGTACAGCTAAAAAAAGATGGTCAGACCAATGTGATGCTTAAAGGGAAAGTCCACCCCAAATAAAAAAAATTAAAAATCCTCTTAATTATAGTGCTATCTATTAATCTAGATTGTTTGATGTGAGTTTCCGAGTTATGAAGATATCGGCTGTAGAGGTGTCTGTCTTCTCTCAAATACAGTGGATCTAGATGGCACTCAGCTTGTGCTGCTCAAAGCTCCAAAAAATGCATTTGAAAACTCAACAGCAATGTCTCTTTGCAGATATCATGACCTGGTTACTCACGATAATCCACAGACCTTGTTGCGGGTTGTTTCATGTAGAAACGGTTTTCTTTCTGCCTAACTACACCTGGGAATGGTATCATTGCGCAGAAGGAAGTGCGCATCTACTTATGGGGGAGAGGCTCGTGTTTGTGACAGCGTGAGATGTAAACATTGATGGCGTCTTCCCCAGCCAAGGGAATGCAGGCCTAGCTTAGCAAACTTTTGATTTTTTTTTTGTTTTTCAGTAGGGTATATTGTGGAAGACTAGCATGACAATATAATTAGCCGGTGTTGTTCAGTAAAAAGATAATGGTTCCTACATGAAACTGCAACAACAAGGTCTATAGATTATCTTGAGTAACCAGGTCATGATTTCTGGAAAGAGACATTGTTGAGTTTTTTAAATGTAATTTTGGGGTGCTTTGAGCACCACAAGCTGTGTGCCATTTGGTCCCATCATATTGGAGAGAAGGCAGACATCTCTATGGCTGATATCGCCAACATTTGATGACTCACATCAAATGACTCTAAATTGATAAATAGCGCTACAGGTAAGAGGAAAAATATGTACAGAATTTACGAGTTTGGAATGGACGGCACGGTGGTGTAGTTAGCACTGTCATCTCACAGTAAGAGGGTTTCAGGTTCGAACCCTGGTGGGGGTGGGGTGCAGACTTTGGGGGGGGGGGGGTTTGGATGTTCTCTCCTTGTCAGAGTGGGTTTTCTCCCACAGTCCAAAGACATGCAGGTTAGTTGGTGACACTAAATTGCCCGTAGGTGTGAATGTGAGCATGAATGGTTGTCTGTCTCTTTGTGTCAGCCCTGTGACAGTCTGGCGACCTGTCCAGGGTGACCCCGGCCTCTCTCCAAATGACAGCTGGGATAGACTCCAGCCCCTCTGCGACCCTTAAGATGATAAGTGTTTACAGCCAATGAATGAATGAATGAATGGAGTGAAGTGTCCCTTTAAAGTGGATAAAATACAAGTCAACAAGTGAGCAGCTGTTTTCTCTCTTAGCCTCAGTGACGCAGAGCAGACAAAGCCCACTGTTTTCTTTGTAGCGTTCAGTTTTTCCAAATTTGATGCTGTAAATGCCCAGTAAACAACATTAAAGAAGCAAAAGGCTATAAGAAACTGGCAGCCTTTTGCTGCAGAAATGCAGAGAGAAATGCAGTTAATTTCATCTTCAGCAAAGGTAAGAAAAAAACAAGATGCCAAATCTAAGAGAAACTTAAGGATCCAAAATGTCAATCAAGCCCACTCCAGGAGTCAGCACCCTGTTTAGCACATGGTTACCATTGATCCAGTTACCCAAAAGGCAGCTGCAAACATAGTGGCACTTTTGTACTTTTCCTGTTCTTTCATGTTGTTGGTATTCAGACTCTGAATTAAATCTTTTGAACTCTCTCACCTCAGTTGTTGCACTGTTCCCTTTGCTCTAGTTGGACTTGTTTCCTCCCTTCAACTCTGATCACAGATGTGACTCATTTATTGTTTCTATCTCTATTCCAAAGTTTCCCCTTTTTGCTTCCTTTCTGCGAGAGCATAATGTGATCAGCTGTATTGAAACACAAAACAAATATTCACAGTCAGTTGACACAAAGCAGATTTTTTTTAGTTAGTTTATGAAATCTGTGCAGTACTACCAGATGTAAGTCCATGTATAATTCAAATGATAAAATTTATGATTTAGACAAAACTTTTCAAAAAAGACCATTGGACAATAGTTTATACATTTGAATGAAATCTAAACTCAAAACTGACAACTCTAGTAAGCAGAAAATCCCAATATGCCTCATTGTCATACAAAAAGTCACAAATCTCTCTGTCTAATCTGTCAGTTTAGTTTTTCCTTGCGATAAAAATTTATTTTGTGAACTGTCTTGTGAACTGATATGAGAAGTATTACAGCAAGTCAGGGTCATTTCAATATCTATCTTGAAATCACTGTTTGGTAACTTATTCATATGTCTGTTTCTTTCCTAGGTGATGTTAACATTACTCCACACCATTCTTTACATCCCTTTTCAGTTTGTTTCTGCATCATATCTCCTTTTTTAATAATCTATTGACATTTTAAGCCATGAAGTGTATAATCAGGTGCACCTGAAGATAGCACCTGTATTATTTGCGCCATATGTAAATGAAAGGAAGCTGCTGAAAACTATGGCAGACTGTTATGGCCACTGAATACCTACAGTGTACAGTATATGTACCTGGATGTGTTAACTCCAAATATGTCATTGATGTGTTGTGAGACAGAGAAATGCAGTTTGTCTCTATGTCGTTTGTTGTGTATGCATTTGGGTTTATTGTGAAATTTTAATCTCTGTTAATTGGTTTGTTTGTCTGTATGTGTGTGTAGAGGCTCAACGCTGCTTCTATAGAGGAGCGGTTCTGTCTGTATGTGTGACAGAGTGCTGTGGAATTTCTCAATCAGATCCAAAAGAGCTTATTGGTTTTAACTGAAGACACACTGGTGTGTGTGTGTGTGTGTGTGTGTGTGTGTGTGTGTACTTGCCTGAGTCTGAGTGGAGTTCCTCAGCTGTAACAACACAGCAGCCTCCTCTTCTCAGTCGTAACATCTGTCCTATTCCGCCTCCCCTTTCTTCGTCTTTCTTTGCACTTGGGTTTACAATATTTGGACAAAATGTCAGTCTAAAGACAGTGCTGTAGTTTTATCCTTATCAGGTACAGAAATCTGTATTTGTTTATCATCATCTGGTTAAAAGAAATGTCCAAATGACTGTGATAATCCGTTTCTAGGAACAAAAATACTGGTTTGAGTGTGGGAAGATTCTCCTCTTTCGATGTTTTGGTGTTATTATCTGTCTGTTTTCTACTGTTTTCTTACCTTTTGTGTTTGGTCACATGGCTTCGTGTTGCACGTACAAAGGTTGTAATTAGTCGAAATACTGGAAATACCTCAGTAGTTCCCTCAGTAAAACAGAGAACTTAAAAAAAGCAAATGTAACACTTACACAATACCACTGCATTATAGGACAATAAATGAAATATGTGAAATAAAATTGTGCAGCTCCACACAAAGATCAGCAAAAGTTTATCAGACCAGTTCACTTTTCATCTACTCTTAGATCAGTGTTCACTGCACCAGTGCTCCTCTGAAATGAAGCAAAAGGTTCATGGGAACCTGCAGACTAATCACTAAAAAATGACTCCAGGTTGCTTTTTTTAAAAATGTGCATACAGTGGATTTAGAGTGGACTCATCGATCGGCACAAGCCTTTAAACACTTGAGAACACTGTTAGTAGTTTCATCATAACAATAACCTCCACCGGGCCTATAAATCCCAAAATAATTACTTTAGTTTTTTTATTGACAGTAAACTATATTTATTTTTCAACAGTAACAGAGAAGACACTTCATTATCTTCCACTTGGTAAATGCATAGCAGCGCTGACAGGTACTGGCCTGGGTAATGCAATCACGAAGCTCGTTACACTGTCGGTGGCTGTGGATAAGCAGAGGGCCTGCTACAGCTTTAACCTGTTAACACACATACACACACACACATACACACAGAAAGACAGAGTTTGGCTGACAGAGGATCACATGACACGACAAAACCAGGTCAGCAGCTGTAGGACCTTATTACAAAAGTCATCAGTTTATTATCAGTTTAGTGTCACAGTTATTTTTTATCTCTGTCTTCCTTTGTCTCACCACCTCTGCATCTCTCTTGCCCACCCGTTACTTCTGCCCTCCCAACCACACCAACGTAAAATAGTATTGCAGCAGTTTGTCTTTATTTTTCTTACTTGATTGTATGGTTACTGTTAAAAACAGTTATTCTGTTTATTAAAACAAACAAACAAACAAATCATGCAAATTTGGCTTGTAAGTACTGTGATCATTTGGTTGGATTTTCTCACAGCTTTGCAAGTTTCCAGTTACTTCACATTGGAAGAATCTAGTTTAGTTAACTGAAGCCACTTAGAAAAAAAAGTTCAAACTACTTTAAAAAATGACAAAATTGACATTGTGCATGTGATTCAATATACAAAAAAGTCACATGCCAGCATAAGATGCCACTCAACTAAATTTAGTACAAAAAAGACCTACTTGTCCACAAATCATGCATAAACCAAAAACATGAAATGCTCCATTATTTATAGGGAAGTGCAGGAATATCGGCTTTGGTTTTTTTATACAATGTCTATTAGTCAGACATCTGCATTCAGAAACTAAGTC
Source organism: Plectropomus leopardus (assembly GCF_008729295.1). Classification (NCBI taxonomy): domain Eukaryota; kingdom Metazoa; phylum Chordata; class Actinopteri; order Perciformes; family Serranidae; genus Plectropomus; species Plectropomus leopardus. The sequence continues at coordinate 13,504,044 of NC_056467.1, read as the reverse complement.
CATATGGGGACATTAAGCCAAGTGGGATTACTCAGCCAGGTAACTTCTAAAATAGCATGTAACAACTTGAACATCTGTTAAAAAATAGCAATAAAAACACCTGAATTGTTGTCATGGGTTCAATGACAGTAGAGAAGCAATGGTATAAAATTAAAAGTAATTTCTTTCCCTTTATGGCCTCAAATTGTTTGTACTTAACAACACAGAAAGGTCAAAAGGGTAATTTAACTACTTCAGTGACTATGCAAATACAGAAGTGGCTGAACTACCAGAAAGCTGCAGTATTTGGACTCTTACTTTAATTACATGTAATTCACTCCCTCCACTGCCCATAGGGTATCTTTATGTAATATAGTATTTGACTTAAGTCTGATAGCAGTATTCAGTTCACTGACAAGCTCAAGGCCATAGCTCAAGCATCACATCATAGTCTCCATCTGTTATTTTTGTACATGATTTAATTATATTTAAATTTTCTCTTCCTCTCTCCTTCTCCCCAGGCTCTTTGTATAAATGTGCAATGCAGTGATGTGCTGGAGACGTTAAGCCTTATTTTCTGCGGTGCAGATGTAAATTGTTCAACTGGTATGGCAAGTTGGCCCTCTGTTCTCTCCCTGGCCAACTCACACGCGCAACCCTTACAGGCTGAGTTGATTAGCCACAATCTCAACACAGGTACAGTGAGACAATGCATGCACAGGGTCACATGAATTCACAGGGTTCCCGCGAATCCTTACAAAATCTGTAAAGGCATTAAATTCATTTCTCTATAAATAAGGCCTGCATTGGTATTAAAATGTCTTAAATCAATCTTTTAAAAGACTTAAAATGCTAATTCATTGGAAAAAGTATATTATGATTATTTTTACTGACATTGCAGTTTAAAATCTCAAAATAATTGCTAAAAATTAAAAAATTTTAATTTTAAATAATTTACCAAATTTAATGTTACACTCATCAACATTTACCACATCCAATCAAATGATAAATAAAGGCAAGCTAAATGAATACTTTTTTTTTTTTTTACAACATAACATGTTAATTGTTTTTCACGTGTTCAACTCGGAAACGTTTTTTAAAAAGTAAGAATTTGAAGTAGGTCATCTGTCTTTTAACTTGACCAACAAAAAGTCATGCAGTATGTTGTAGTTAACATTTGGACAAAAATGCCCCAACTCCATATTGATCTTGGTTCATGTTTTTCTTTTTTTGAATGTAGTTATTGTAAAGTTGGTAAAGTATGTAAAATGTTTTCATTCAAAGTTACATTAAAAAAGTCTTAAAACGTCTCAAATTTAGCTTTTGTTAAACTGTAGGAACTCTAATTTATCAAATTGTTGATCAATGATGTGAGACAGATATACTGTCGAGATAGTCATGTGGGTCCTCTGGGTTAGATCCATGCCCACTTCACATAAAAAAAAAAAAAGTCTGGATTATATTATACATTATAATGAATCTGTCAAACTCCATCTTGCATATTAAAATTATTTTGCTATATATGTGCCATAAGCCTGATACTGTGTATATTATTCGGCCATTTTCAACAGTAGAAGAAGATGGTTTTACTTTTTGTTTGATCGTTCTCCTGCAGAGCTACCACGGTCAGAGGTGGGCGGAGGCATGGAGGCGGTACATTACGCACCACCACCTTGTGTGTCTCACAATGGCTTCCTGTTCAAGACTGCATCCATGGCTCGAGCCATCACAGAGCGCAAGGCCAAAGAAGGTATTCACAGACCAAATGCAACATTAACACTCATTCACTTACTCTCCACCCCACAGCAATAAAGAACACTAATAATGAATACATTGTGAATTTGTAAAACCATTTTCTAAACAAAGTCATGTTGTTGTTAAAAACTGGCTTCGCTATTTGTGTCACATTACAGTAAAGATACAAAACCACAGTGTCTCAAGATACCATTTACATTATTATGATTCTTGTTGAGTCTTTATTTGTCCCTTCCTGCAGAGTTCAGTCGTCGCTGGTGCACACTGAACGATGGCACTTTCAGCTACTACGAGAGTGACAGGAACTCGAACCCTAACGGTGCTCTGAAGGCTCCAGAGATCGTCTGTTTAGCTGTCGACACACCTGAGAAACATGGGTATACAAACAAACACACACGCACACGCACACAAACTGATTCATTTCCCCTTCATTTTACCGGAGGTATGAAATTCTTGTTACTGATAAAAACTGAGATAATGTGCATATCTAAAACAGAATCTGTGCACTACTATTCAGGATTGGCAATACAAATGAAATATACCAAATGCATGTCTGACATATGAACATAGCATTTCAAAGTAAAATTTCTTTCTTTCCCTCATTTTTTAAAATTTTTTTGTCAACCTGTGTCTTAATTCCTCCTAACTTCTCTGTCTAACCCTCAGGTATGACCACACCTTTGAACTCTACTCAGAGTCGGAGCGTCTATATCTGTTTGGCACTGATGATCCAGAAAGTCACAAGGAATGGGTCAAGTCTATTGCCAAGGTAACTACCAGATACATATCGGGTCTAGAAACACAAACACTAATACTTTTACTTTCTCCTCAGAACCCTTATAGACTGAACACAGTTACTGTTCAATTTTGTAGTGAAATCTAACTGCTCTGATAAGTGTAAGGTGTGCAGGTTCAGCTAAACTGAAACTGCTTAGTGTTTTGACAGGGCTCGCAAATGCTGACCTGTTTCCTGTGTCACATATTTTCCTTCAGAACAGCACTCTACAGATGGTATAATTGTCAGCTGCATGATGTTGTGAAATAAAAATTTACTGTGATCTTCTGAAACTGCTGAAAGTTGGTGGATGTGTGTTCTCAAAAGTCTACAATTGATGTATAAACAAGTGGATGTGTCAAAGTTATGCTCACTGTCAAGCAGAGCCTGGAATTTCAAACAATGTGGAAGATTAGCTGGATGAAGACAAACTGCGTTTATTGGCAGTTTCTATTTGAAATGAGCATCACAGGAAACATGAATGCCATTAAGGTATAAGGACAGCACATTCATGGCTCCTAGATGTCTAATTACAAAGCAGTCCCACTGCTGCTGAAGCATCGCACAGGGACTTTAACCTGTCACTTTTTTTCTGACAATTTAATTAGTATTGGTCCTCCCAGAGGGGCTCAGTAATGCACAAACTGAAGCAGTTAAATCATCATCAAAAGAGAAAAAAGGTGGCCAGTAGCTCACCTGGGAGAGTTGGTGTCCCATGTACAAAAGGCTATGTCCTTGCCACAGTGGCAGCAGGTTCGATTTCACCATAGGCCCTTGCTGCATGTCATCTGCTGTTTTTCCCCCTTTCATGCTAATATAACCTTCAAATAAAGGGAAATACCCCAAAAATACTATTTTCAAAAAAAAAAGAAAAGGAATCCAGTGATTCGTGTGCAACAAATTACAAATTTATAATGTCCCTGTCTTATTTGCAGAGCTTTATCCCAGCCACTGCAGAGCCGCTGCTGAGGTTGGGTTTTGAGCGGATTGGGCGGCTGAAGTGTAAAGACGGCTTGAACCTGCAGACATCTAAGGTTGGTTGGTTTGCTCTGGTGGGCTCCACACTTCATGCCTACCTGGAGGACAGCCAGGGAGAGGAGATCCACCTCCGCAAACTGAATGAACTCTGTAAGTTTTGCATGTGTGTTCATTTTTATTAAACTTGGTAATTCTGCAGAGTTACAGAAACAAATTAGGCTACATTAATATTGTTAGTATAATATTTTTTTGCAGGATTAGATTCCAGTGGTGGCTGTAGGATTATTTCAGAATGATTTGATCCAGACATTTCCAATGACTCCAGAGCATTGTTAAGTCTAAAAGTCAAAATGTATTTGGTGTTTGGACTTTAAAAAAACAACAGTTTCACTGTGGTCAAAAAACTGTTTGCTCCTTCTGTTGTGGGACTAAAGGGAAGGCAGAGCCTGATTAATGAGGTGGTCTAGCAGCAATCTAACAGCATCACAAATGATAAAATTTTGTGAAAGAAAGCTCATTTAATTTAAAAAATTCTAAATCATTTTATTTCAAGAATAACTTAATTTAGATTTATGATTTTGTTCAAGGATTTTCTTTATTGTTTTAAGGTGATTACTTCATAAACTACGATGTCAGACATTCATAGCATTCAAAAACCTCAACAGATGTTTTGAATGTAAAAAACATTGGATGCAGCCTAATGGATAAACGCACAAACTGGAATTTTACTGCATACGTACTATAATCTGTACACACACAGACGGTGAAAAGTGCCAAGAGTTATGATTGAAAGAATAGTCATTTAGAAAGAAACAAAAAAAAAAACATCAATATGAAATGCAGTAATCTGAGTCCATCTGAAGTAATATGATTACTATGTATTTGTTTTTTACAGCGATTCAGCAAGACAATGAGGTGCTGGTTCTGGTGGAGAGAGGCAGGTAAGAAGAAAGGTGCTTAAGTGAAAAATGAATCTTTACTTCTGTGTTTGACATCATAACCTGTCCCAAAGTTTTGAACCACAGTGAACAGTACACGCCCAACAGTGTAGTAACGTGTATGTTTTCAAACTGTGATCTCTATTGTGAATAATATTTGGTATTTTTTTTTACATTTTTCTCCCTTTACTTCCATTCTTCCATATTGTTCTAATATCCCCCTTCCCTTCTCCCCTCTCTCTCTCTTTATTCAGAACTCTGTACATAGAGGGAGAGAGGAAGTTGGATTTTGCGGGTTGGTGTGCTGCCATCCAGGCAGCAGCGGGGAGTGGAGGAGACACACTGAGCCAGCAGCAGCTGACAGAGACAGACATACCTGTCATAGTACACAGCTGCATCGGCTACATCACGCAATGTGGTGAGAGACATGTACAATGATGGAGACATAAAGGCATTGAAAGAGTCACGCAATTCCTCTGTCACACAGTGCTGACATACAAAGACACATGCATGCACAAGGTCACGCTTCTTATCTCTGCCACACATATATGCTTGCATGTGCATCACAGGAGTCTATATACCAGTAAACAGTCTCCAGTCTTTATTGCTGTTACAGTGTGTGTGCACACTTGGCACTTTCTTTGTGTGTGTGTGTGTCCTCATGTGACTATAATAGGAGGAGTCACGGCTCTGCAAGAGACCAACGGACCACAAGACAACAGAACAACTCAGCTCTCCTTGCTGCCTTTCTTTTTCTGTCTTTTGGATTTTTTTTCTTTACTTTCTCACTCCTCGTTCTTTGCCTTTCTCCCACCTCCATCAGCAGACCTGCCTTCTTTCACTCTGACTTGTTATCTCTCTTCTTTCTGTCAACCCCTGTTCCCTCCCTTTGATCTTCCCTTTTTATCCTCTCACTCGTACAGCTCCCTTCAATCACTGTACGCACTTGTGTGTGTTCTGTATGTGTTATGTGTATAGGACTGTGTGTATGTGTGTGTGTGTGTGAGGCTTGTTTTTGCTGATATCGCCCACTTTCCTGTCTGCGATGTTAATTCCTCTGGTCAGCTTTCTGGGAAACCAGGGCAGAACTCATTCTTGCCTTCATGTTTTGTTGGTGGTCACTGAAACAACATTACACGTAGCCATCCGTCATGTTATGATCAAGTTTTTCAAACCTTTTGACCAAGTATAGCAAGTATTTCTGACCAAATATTTCTGGGTGCTGGGAGTCATACGAGTAACTGTAGGTCCTTGACCTGGAATTTTTGGTCCTGACGAGTGATTAAAGTTTGTCATGAAGGAACTACATTGTGATCAGGGGTCAGTTAAGAAATTTGGCTTGGTTGGAACAGGATTTTAATCATGACTCAGTGCTACTGGAAAACAGCTAACAGAGTAACAGGAGCAGAAGCCCTCCAGTGGACATAACATACATTGAGTTTTTTGAAAAGTGTGTCACATCCATGACATTTTATTTTTGGCTGGGCCACAGCAGAAGTGTTGAAGAATCAGTAATGCAGTGAACGACTTTGACTCGAACACAGCTGAGCATTTGATAACCGACAGCAGCACAGTGAGACAGACAGACAAACAGAGTGGAGCTTATTCTCACAGCATCAAAGTGTCTGAATGAACAAACAGCCAAACATTCAGCTGTGGAAAGTGATTTCTTTAAATTTCTAGCGACTACTTTGTTTTAGTGCCAGGTTCCTTTCTCTAACTGGGAATGATGGTGGGCTGTTTGCAGCTATAGAAGAAGTCAACCTACTTAAATCAATTTTTTCCCAAGTAAAATGATCAATAGCACACACCAAACCCTCATTTTTAAAAACTTAAAAAATAAAATATAACCAAATAAAATTAAACAACACAGATTATAAAACTTAATTGTATTCTTTAAAGTTTAGATTAATGTTCAACATACTTTTTTAAATTTCATGGGGCCCTGTGAGGATCTGAACACAAGTTGTTTTCACAGAGCCTTCACTCTCTGCTTAACAGCCTCGTCCTGTCATAGAAAAAACAGCCAAGCAAAATAAATTTCTCAGAAAACAATCCTTTAAAGAATGTATGATTGTGGGTATATCAAATCCTATACAAAGTTTCAACCAATATCAGAAAAACTCATCTCTGATGCAATATTCACAGCAAATAATCTGCTCACAGTTCATCATTATGATAAATCTAACACAAACTTCCTGCAGTAGGCATTTGGGTGAATTGAACAGTTTATCATTTGTTATCTAATGTTATTGCTGTGAATTTAATATAATATGAAATATCCCTAAAATATGTCTTCAGTTTACTCAGTGATAGTAAAGAAGTCCCTGAGGGCAAAAGGTTGGGAACTACTATACATGGTCCAGCCAAATACTAGGTTTTAGCCTAGTCTTGTTCAATTAAAGACAGAATTACATACAGTGGAGAACATTTTAAAAACACCAGAACCACCATTAGCGATGTGCAGCAGATATTTTGTTATTTGCCATATTTTGACTGACTGATGATGGATTACACATTCTTTGACATCAGTGACTGGCAACATGCTTCATAGTTTCAGCATTTAAGTGGACAGCTCATTGCTAATACTGTTATACAGTGACCTTTATTCACAGTATATTGACACTATATTCAGAAAAGCATTGAACAAACTGGACATGGTTGTGCAGTATTGCTGACATGACAGATCAATACAAAGTCAATCTAAGTCAGAAGATCAGAGCAGATCCACAGCAGCCTCTATGGTCTAAATGTACACTTTTACCTTCAGGGTGTTGGTATAGCACACCGAGTATGCAGACTAAAAGAGGCATCATACCATTTGTCTCATGCGACATTCAGCTGCTTAACAAGCTGGTCTGGAAGTGGAACTTCTCTGACTTTCTCTGACTTTCTGTCCTTTATCCATGCTTTTTTATTATGTTTTATGATCGGGCTTTTTAATGCTTTTATATTATGTATTGTTTTTGTTGGGCTTTTATACTCTTATAAACAAATTCCCCTAGGTGCAATATAGGTTTCATGCCTTCATTCATTCATTAAGAAAATAATGCAGTAGCAATGGCCTATTTTGTGAAACTGTCTGTGAGAACACTATTATAGAACACAAATCGAAAAGCCACCTATTCTGTCTTCATAACCAATCTCATATTGCTGTTGCGTCATTATGGGTTTGTGATCCCTTAAAAACCCATTTCCAAAATATAGTAAGTCCAGCTTTGAGGTGTCATAAAATGGGTTTTACACAGTTGCATTTTTAATATTCTCATGAGATCAGTTGACATGTCTAAATTTATACTGGACTATTCGATCTTTCTGTTTAATATAAGAAAATCAAGTTGGAGGAACACTTTTTTTTTATCCAATAATGGTCGCTACATTATGCCCTTTTTGAAAATGACAACATAAACTTCTTCTGTGTGTGTAACATAACATGGTGTGTGCATGCTTGTTTTTTTTCTAGGCTTGACTTCTGAGGGGATATATCGTAAGAGCGGCGTGAACTCCCGCGTGGCAGCGCTGTGTGAGAGATTCCGCCGGGATGCTCGCAGTCTTCGTCTGAGGGAGGGAGAGCACCAGGTGGACGACGTCTCCAACACACTCAAACGTTTCTTCAGGGAGTTGGAGGAGGGACTGTTCACGTCAGAGGATGCCAAAACCTGGCTCAGTACTGCTGGTAGGATTCACAAGACCGTTGCCCTGCAGCATAGTCAAACTGTGATTCAAGGATGAGTCAGTTCAGCTAAATGGCAAAAAACACTTTATTTTTATTTTTACATGTGGTGCTATCGAGCCATACAACAAACATACAAAAGTTTTATGAGGATTATAAGTTTGGAGATACTGTGAGACAGTGGAGGTGAATAAAAAAGAAAATGCTGTGATTTTTCAGGATAATCCACAGACCTTGCTGTGGACAGTTGTAACAGTTTAGGGACTATTTTTTGCTGAAAAGAAGTCCCAATGGACTTCTGCTGTATTGGTGCGGCAAAGGCTAATATTTCAGAGCCTTTAAAGGGACAGTTCACCTCAAAATAAAAAATATATACATAGGGATGTGTGTCCTCTCTCTTATATAATGGAACTAAATGGCACTCAGCTGGTGGTGCTCTAAGTGAAAAAAAAAAATACATTTAAAAACTCGCCAGCAATGTGTGATAAAGAACTCCGTACATACATGTGATTCACAAGCAAATATGGCTTTGTGTGAGAGTATTACAGTAAATCTTTATCAGGAGATTGTCACTTTTAACTCTGCGTTGAATCTCTCGTTCTGTAGTTTCTGTTTCTCTCTGTCTTTTCAATCTTTTCTTTCTCTGTTGCTATTTTTGTTTCTATTTTTATATCTCTACCCCTGCTTTCACGGATAATATTTTTCTCCATCTCTCTCTCTCCCTTTTTCTTTCTGACACTCTCATCATTTGCTTTTTATCGTTCCCTATTACACCTCCTGACATTCTCTGGGATCCTACCTCTCTTTGTATTCCCTCTGCATTTATCATTTTCTCTTTTTCTTACCCTCTTTCTGTCTCTTACTCCAGCCATTCAGGATGAGAGCAATAAAATTTCCCAGTACCAGCTGCTGTTGAACAGACTGCCTCGTGTCAACAAGGCTACACTACAAGCGCTTATCAACCACCTCTATTGGTGAGAAACACGTACACACACACACACACACACACACACACACACACACACACACACACACACACACACTAATATCTTCCTGTATATCTGTGCAAATGTGTGCATATACCTATGTGGGTGTTTTCCCTGCGTGCGTTTCAGTGTGCAGCGTTTTTCTGAGCTGAACCAGATGAACCTCCACAACCTGGCCATAGTGTTCGGTCCCACACTGTTCCAGGCTGATGGGAAGGACTTCACTGCAGGCCGTGCCATAGAGGACCTCATACAGCACTACACACTCATCTTTGAGGTCAGACTCTGTTCACTGTTACACAGAGAGATGGCAGGAGGGCAACGCATTTTTTCTTGAAGCTGATGAGTTTATATTCAGTGATGACATCTGAAAGCACAATGCAGGTCTCATAGTTCTGAAAGCTTGTGATTTCAGAGAGTGTGGCATCTTATACTCTTATACTGGATGCAGGATTAGGCTTCAAAAAGGCAGAAAATGTTCAGGAACGGATTCCAGCACTCCCATTTTATTATTTAATTAATTTTTTTACTTAAAGGTGAAATATGTTCTTGTTGCACTTGTTTGTTTCCAGGAAGTGCAATACAGAAGAAGATGGAAAAGCAGAGGGAAGTTAGTTAGTAAAAAAAACATAATGATGGGAATGCCTCTCATAAGCTTAGAGGGAAATCCCAGCAGGCATTGTTAAAATGCCTGCTGGGATGAAAAGCAACCACCCATCAATAACAGGAAGTGTGTGTAGGAATGAATGTTATGCTTATTTGCAGGTGGACGAGCAGCAGCTCAAGAAGCAACTGGAGGAGATCACTGTTATCATCCAAGTGCGAGAGAAACTCAACACAAAGTTTCCTGTGAGTCACAAACACACTCACACAAAACACTCACCAGTGTTGTTTGCACATATGTATAAATACAAATGTCTGCTGCAGTTGGACTCTTATGCATATTGTTGTTTGTTATCCTGACGTCGTAATGTTTCTGTTTGACCTTGTCTTTGTGTGTCCTTGTATGTACATTTCAGAGCACTGAACCTGGAGGGCACTTCATCTGTACAGTGTACCTGGAGGAGAAGAAGGAAACAGCAGAGCAACATGTTAAGGTAACCCGGACTTCACAAATGACAATGAATTTCACATTTAGGAGCCCAGTTGTTCTGTTGTGTGGTGTACAATTAGTGCTACAGGGCAGAAACAACTACTACATCAGTATGAAGCCATACTTTTGCTCTTTGCTGAGGAGACTGAAGTAACTGTGCAGCGTCTTCCCTCAGATCCCTGGTTCTATGACAGCAGCAGAGCTGACCTGTGAGGTCCTTGACCGGCGCAACATCCCAGTTAAAGACAAAGAGTACTGGAACTGCTGGGAGGTCAGCGACAAGGAGGAAATGGGTGAGAAACATAGGAAAACAGATAGAGAAGGCACAATCATTTTCATTAACCTAACTTTTTTGTGCTTTTGGTTTTGATGCATTTTTTTTCATACACAACTGCAGAAAATACAGATAATGAAAAAAGAATTGCGTCAAAGGGAAGTCAGGACAGGAATGTTCAGGACAAAACAAAAACAGAAAAGCAGGGGAAAAATTTAAAATTAAAACAACATATATATATATATATACAGAGAAATAATTAGACATCATAAATTAACTGTAATGGTAATTTTCTTTTAAGGTTTTTTGGCATTTCTCCCTCTGAACCACAATATCTGAGGTCATGATTTTCAATTGAATTTTTGGCCTTACACGTCTTGTGTACACATTATGTATGTTATATTATGTCTTTGGGTTAGGAAAGCAACATCGTTCATTTTTTAAATTAACATGAAAGATTAAAAAAAAAAAATTAAAATGAACCCAAACAATGACTCAAAGCTTGTGAAGTGCTCTCCACTCAGCCCACAGCATGACCTACTCAAAGTGACACACAAACTTTCTCAGCAATGTGACTGTGTGTCATGGTTTGTTTGGAGCCTGGTATATGGGCCATCTGGTCCCTCACCGGGAAGCCTGTAGGTGGCTTATCGAATGCCAGTTACACTCAGCTGATTTGGCAGATTTCCTATCACTGGCCGGAAAACCAACCTGCTGATTACAGAGGTAGATTGTGGAATATTACTGACAAAAGGAAGAATATAAGAATACGATGATGAGAAGAGCTGGGGGGGGATTTCTGTCTGTCACTTGTTTACTGCAGATGTCACTTTTTTTTTTTACAATAAGAAAAGACATTTTTTAGTTTGTTATGTAGGCGTACAAACAGAAACTGTTTGCACGGGTGTAAAGTGACACCATTTTATGCCAATTCTGCATCACATTGTTCACTAAAATAGAAACAAAAACATTTTCACAGCTACTAAAAATATTCTGTACTGTCAGTTATGTAATCAAGAGCCTGCTACTGTTTTGTCTGAGAATGATCATGTAAACAAATGATTTGAAGACACTTCAGAATTTTATATATCACCCTTTGTTGTGTCACTGTGTCTGTGTTACCCCAGAACGTCCGCTGCACTATCAGGAGCGAGTCTTACCCATCCTTCATGCTTTTGGCACCGACTCCCATCTGCTCATCAAGAAACACATTGCTATGGAGGCCATGATGGTTTACCTGGGTAAACACTCAAATTAACCGCTAACAAAACGATTCTCTCTAAATCACTGCGCTGTTAGTCCTTTTCATCACTTTATTCTTTATAAACTCTCATTCTGCCCTCCAGCCAGTAAAGTGGATGTATCCAAACACGGTATGATGAAATTCAGAGAAGAGCGAAGCATCTTGGGATTGGGACTGTCTTCTGGAAGTTTCCATGACCGATACTTCATCCTCAATTCCAGTTCTCTGAGAATGTACAAGGAAGTCAGAGTAAGATTGACAGATTTACTCTTAACAAATTAGTCATTTCCTTTTGTCACATTCTTTCAAAAGTTCTTCACTTTGTTTCTGTCTCTCTTGGTCTGTTAGAGTAACCGTCCAGAACGGGATTGGCCAGTCAAAAACCTAAGGGTTTACCTGGGCATTAAGAAGAAAGTCCGTCCTCCTACATGGTGAGTACGTGCAGTGTGGCACTGACGTCACTTTGTATCCACCTCACGAATACTGACTGGCAAAGCAACAGGTGGCTGCTCTGAATGGAGAGAGCTGTGAAAACACAAATATAAATACCCATTTAATTCACTGGAGCTCATCTTTATGTCTGAATATTAAGAAAATATGTTTCTTACTGAAAGTTATAAGCCTGATTACCTTTGATTTATTTTAAGAAAGGGAATACTTTATGCACCACCTCTATAGCTTCAGCATACAACAACACCTGTAACACCTCTGAACCATTACCCCATTGGAAGAAGCTGGTATTAATGGCAAAACTTATTGTTTTTAACCTTAATGCTGATTTTTTTTTTAATTTCAGTGTCTCTCAAGCCTTTAGCCTTTTTGTTTGACTAGTCTTATCTGTTAATGTACCATATAAAGCCACTGGTGATGAAGATGAACTACGTGTATGTATTTACTTAAATGTATACTATGTAGAATTGACGGTTACAATTTGTAAACACAGCATTTGAACGCCAAATTTGTTGTAATGGAAAAGCAGAGACTTTAGCAAACTAAGCACCTACCCAAAAGAAAACAACGCTGTGTCTTCTCCTTCAGGTTTAACTAGTGAAAGGGAAAGACAGCCCTAAATTCACTCTTATTTTTGGGCGAGTTTTGCCTGCTTGGCGTTTTGCTTCACTATATTTGTGTTTTTTGGCATTGGGTCCACAATTTTGGTAGCTTCCTGTTTGATGCATGCTGCTACTAATTGTTTTATAAAGTCCTGAGCTCACCTGTTTGCTGTTATTGGCTGGTTGCTACACACCATGGCTCGAAGCCCTTAAATGTCCTGACCACAGTAAAACAAGCAGAAAATAAGAAAATACTGGCTCTGGGCAGAGTTTCTGCACAGAAATACACTGCCACACACTTCTAGTGGGTCATTAGTGATGATTAAGAGGGATTATCTTTGTTAGAGTCTATACATTGTCTTTAGGAAAATCCTGCATAGTATAACTTTAAATCAGGCATGCAATTGCTTAATGGGCCTGGAGGGCACTGGCCCTCAGGTCCAAAGAGTAAGGCACCCCCCTGGCCTTCACCTGCAAAATGTCACTCAAATTAATACATACCAACCAGGAGGAAACTCAAAAAGACCACAAAGAGATGCAAAGGAATTCATAAGAGACAAAATGACTACAAGAAAGTGGCTAAACAACCACGAAGACAAACAAAATGCCCAAAAAGATACATAATTACCTGAAAAGAGCACCAAAACGATCCCAGAAATATATATAACAAACATAAAGAGCAACAAAATGACTGAAAAAGAAACAAAATTACTCAAGAGAGACTCAAAATTATCACAAAAAGACACACAACAACCACAAAGAGACAAAATTGCCAATTGCAATATGTCTATTGCAAATGTGTGCCTAGGGTCCCCTTTGTCTGATAATCTGCCCTTGAATGCACATAAATGCAAAAACTATTTCAAAGAAAAGATCACAAACTTTTGGAAATGTATTTGTATCTAATGGATTTTTAATGGATTTATTTCATTTAATTGTATGTTTTAATTGAATGAAATCTTTCAATGCTCCTGAGCTTACATCAGAATCATTCATTTTTAAACACAGGTTGAGAGTCATTTCTTTAACCCCATTTAAGCTTCAGCATTAACGCTCAGAGGAATAATCAATGGCTGAACTTAAATAATTCATTTTCCAATTTTTGGTACATTGGCCTCGTGCAATAGCTCATGAGGACTTGTAAATAGAGCGACCACCAGGGGGCAGACTGAGCCCAAGAATCACAAGCACTTGAACATTCATAATTATGCTGCTGTTAAACTAATTACATCTTTTTGTCTCTTTGTGTGTATCCAGTTGGGGACTGACAGTCGTGTATGAGAGTAAGAAACAAGAGAAACCAGAGAAACAGCAGTGGTGAGTAGAAGTCCAGTTCTGTATGTATCACATGTGAACCTCTTCTATACAATACACAGCTTTCAGCCCAGACACTCACAGCTCAGGCCCGTCCTGCTCATGTTGTCAGTTACAACATGCATACATGTTTTATTACAAGTTATAACCGTCATTTGTCTGTATTACACCCTAGTGTCACTCAGTGTGGTGAATTGAACTGAAGAATGTGAGGTTTTCATCTTTAAGAAATGTGACTCCTGCTGCACCCTTTAAAACATCATCCTATACAACACTTCTGCAGCTTTTCATCTCCCTGCAGCATTCAGTGCAAACTTCAGTCGTTCTGACACGTCTGCTGTCCTTATGTTTAGCAGGCATTTTCATTTTTTGCCTCGCTGGCGGTGTGAGCACATTTGTGATGTGCATGTAAACATAAGCAATGTTAGAAGCAGCTAGCGGTTTCTCCGTAGGCAGAGAAAACAGGTCAGATCCCTGCGTGAGAGTTCAGTGAAGGAGGCATATGAAAGGTCGGCTCCACCCAGGAGGGAAACACACATGAGTACACCTGTAACCATGCCTCTATTCTAATCTGTTTGCATGTATATATCCTTGTGTGCGTGCATCAGTTGAATGTGTGTACAGCCATGTGCATGCTCCGTGTGCGTCCTTGTGTTTGTGTTACAGTGGGCTCTTCTCTGTAAGCAGCAGTAGACATCAGCGTTGTTGTAAGGGGAGTGCTGTTCTCGTCACGCTGTAGGCAGTATCATCCCTTGGTTACGCTTCATCGCCATGTCGCTCACAGCAGAAAACACACACCTGAGAGGAAGAAAGCGAGAGAGGAAGGGGGGGATGTGGAGGAAAGATACAGAAGTCACAGGGGGGGAAAGCAGACAGGCAAAGTGTCATGCTGAAGGGGAGAGACTGTATACTAAGTAAGACATTTTGCATTAATTGCAGGTAAAAGAAACTTGGTGAGGAGACAAGTGAGGTTAGAGATAAGGCAGAAAGTGAAATAATGGAAAAATTAATGGATGAGGAGGCACCTATGTGGCTCTCTCTCTCAATCTTACTAACCCACCTGCACTTAATGTCACTTTAGTTTTATCATATTATTGCTTCTATCCCCTCAAAACTCTCCAACACTTGTTCATTTTATCAGCATATTCTTGCAGTCGCTGTACTCAAGCTACTTAAACTTTCAGAATATTATGTAAATTTCATTCTGTGTCTTTATGGATGATGATAAATGAGCAGCATTTATTCTCCTGCAGCTGATAAATGTTCTAGATTAGCAGCCCAGTTAATTGCATAGAAAATAATTCTGCGCTTTAGGTATGCATGCTAGAATAGAGCAACTGTCCTGCTTTGAATCCCAGGAAGCACTAATGAGCTCTGTTGGCCTTAATGATGCAAACTAGGGAGAGGGTGGAGCGCTGTGTGTGTGAGGTGTGTTAACATGTGTGCTTGATCTCTTGACTGTAGCTAAATTTATGTTCACACTATACACTATCCTGTTTAGTGCTGAAGTCTGTGTCAGAGTTTTGTTGTGTCTCAGTGGAGGGCACTTGAATAATTGTTGTAGTCTAAATCTGTGCTCATAACAATAATAATTGTATAAATAAAGCCTATTTATTCAGCACTGCAGCATGGCTGATGACTCGGAGGGCTATGTGACGGCAACCTGAGTGGCATAAAATATGCGCGCGCACACAAACACACACAAATACAATTTTCATGGACACAGGCACACACACCGAACGCTGAAGGTCCTAATCAGTGTTTCTCTTTGTTGGGAGTTTAAATTAGGAATCACACTCAGTGTTTATGCTCATGGCGCTGCCATCGGGCGCCATAACAGAGAATATGTCAATTTCAGTTAATATCTTTGACTACCTCTCTCTCTTTCTTCTGTTTCTTTCTCCAACTTTCCCGCAGTCTCTTAAAGCCTCTCTGACTTCTTCTCTCCCCAGACCACAATCACACACACACACACACACACACCGCCTCCTGATTTCTATCACACTGCCTCCCTCACTTTATCACTCCTCTATTTTCAGGTATCTCTGCTGTGACACCCAGTCTGAAATGAGGGAGTGGTATGCTACTTTTCTCAGTATCCAGGTGTGATTTCTCTCTCTGTAACACACACACAAACAAAGCAATGTGCTGCCAGGCTTTTAATTCAAGTTCATGAATCTTGAATCTTGCTGCTTGCTTCCAGTGACCGATAATATTTAAAGCTACAGTTGGTAACTGTACAGTTGGTATGAAAATAACTGTCACTGTATTCTGGAAGAAGTACATGAAAAAGACAGTCTGTGAAAAAAATCATGTCCCTCCTCATCCTTCTGCTTCAAATGGCATTCACTAGAATCAATCGCAGCACATCAAAACAGCCAATCAGAGCCAAGGAGCCTCAAATGCAGCCGTCAGTCATGTCAGTCACTGCTCATGAAACACGGTCAAACTTTTAAACTAGACAGCACTGATCAAATTTTAAACAAGTTCTTGCATTGATTATGTCTCTCCTTGAATGTTTTCAGACACATGTTTTAGTGTACTGAGAAAGTTTTGCTCTGGCCTGTCGGAGGTGTTTTGATTTGGCTCAGCTGCATCCAAAAAGGCCACTGGGTCACAACATTTCTCTCTTTACAGCTAAACAACACATGAAAACATGTTTCTGAAAACATTTGAGGCAAGAAATAGACAATGCAGTAACAGAATCTAAATACATATTTGATCAGCACTGCAGAGTTTGACAGTTTATAGGGCAACAAGACAGTTTCAGCAAATCTAAAAAAAAAGTTATTTTTTATGAAGTTACTAAGTTTAGCTTTAAGGCTTGTAAAATTACTGGTAGCACAGCAATTTTGGATGGAGTAAACCTCAATAGGACAATTTAAATGGCACGAAACATGCTTTAAAATCTTTGACTTTACCTGCTGATAGTATTATAGTATTGTAAAATCTCTTCTTGCTCACTCTTCCACTCCTTTTTGTCCATGTCCACTCTTCATTAAAGTACGATGGCGACGTGTGGCCTCAGGACGGACTCAAGCAGACACGCGTGAGCCGTGTGTTGCCGGATGCGCGTCATGGTAATGTGTCACTGATACCGCTGCGTGGCAGTGAGAATGAGATGCGGAACAGCGTGGCCGCTTTCAGCCAAGACCCGCTTGCTGTGAGTGAACTTAACCAATCACTGGGACTAATCTCGGACAAACCAGAAAGCTCAATCTAAAGCTTCTGGCCAATCAGAGACATTCATGCTGCACAGGTGGTCCAGACCCTCAACCTTGAACCTATGCTCAAGACGTGAACAAATAATGCGTAATGTGTACTTTACGTTTGGTGGACGGAAGTTTATTCAGATTTCTACCTACTTAAAATAATTGAAATATATGAGTGGGCATGAAAAATTCAACTTTTTCAGTATTTGTCTTTCTTTTGGTTATTTGCCATCACCAAAAGGTGGACAGGATTTGGGGGTTACACCTGTGCAGAATCAATAGTCTCTGTTCCATGATTCATCTTTGATTTAATCATCATGTCTGGATCTGGGTTCTTAAACTGTGTGTTTTGACCAAAAATAGAATGTAAGGCGCCTCCTTGAAGTGTTTTCACAAGCCAGGATTCCAGGATAAGACATAAATTACTAATTTGTGTCTAGGTCTAAAAGAGTCTAAGAATCCAGATAATGTGAGGAGGAGGAGACAACAGCATCTTCATATTGTAGGAGGTTTGGACTCCAACAGAACAGAATTATAGCAAGAGTCATTCTGGTGAGGCTCTGCAAAGCAGCGCTTCAAAACATGGAGAAAACAACAGAAACACGGAGTAACACATTTGATGTGAACTCATGGCTGCAGGCAAAATATGGCGAATATTGTATAACACTGTTTCACAGCACTGCTGCCCCATCAGCTCACAGAGTTGCGTACTTGGCAAGAGTTTGACAAACATCATCACCGTTCGTTTGTTGAATTACATTTCAAGCACACTGACATTAAACTCAACATCAATATCACCCTCTCCATCTGTTGGCTTATTTTCATCGAAAGGCCGGGTACAGCCATCCAAAATAATCCACTGTGCACTCAGTCTTTGTGGTGTGGGACCAAATGTCCACAATCTGATGATGCCGTTGTCTCATTCTGTTCTTTCTATAGCCATCACATGCCTCTCATTAGTTTGCTGCAGACAGCAGCAGCACATAAGAATTCAGCTCAGTCTGCTGTTACTTCCAGTGGAAAGAACAGGATTCCAGGGTTGTTTTGCCTTCTAGTTATTTTCTATTGATTCTCTTCTTTTTAGTGTATTGACTGGATTAAAAAAAATGTGTTGAGAGTTTGAGAGGAGGTGTGATTGCTTTGGTGATGGGACGGCAGCACAAGCTGGATTTATGTGGGATGTTTTTGAATGTGGGGGTGGAGGAGAGAGATTCACAGCATATTGATGTGTCCGATTTTCAACGTGAAGTGA
Organism: Plectropomus leopardus; assembly: GCF_008729295.1. Taxonomy (NCBI): domain Eukaryota; kingdom Metazoa; phylum Chordata; class Actinopteri; order Perciformes; family Serranidae; genus Plectropomus; species Plectropomus leopardus. The sequence continues at coordinate 13,485,520 of NC_056467.1, read as the reverse complement.
GAGTGAAAGAGTAAATAAACACGGACCATGTGTGGCTCTGTGTGTGTGTGTGTGTGTGTGTGTGTGTGTGTGTGTGTGTGACCTTTTGTGTGTGTGTGTGTGTGTGTGTGTGTGTGTGTGAGTGAGGGAGAGAGAGGATGGTTGACTGCTCCTGATTATGACTCTCAAGGTCAAACCAGTGGTGTTAGATGTGCCTTTTGAATGTTGATATCACGTCTCTTTTCTCTTCACACTTCTCTCTAGCTGTTGAGACATACCATCACCACCTGCCTTCCCTCTTCATATCTTTCTCCCTACATACCCTCCTGTCTTCAGTCCATCACTGTCTTCACCTCCCTCTATTTCTACACTTCCCAGTTTCTCCAGCTGTCCGTCTCCCTCTCTGCTATAACTCCTTTGTCGTTTATCTTTCAGCTCTTTAGAGATGTTCGATAGTGATCGCTAAAATTAAGGTAAGTCAGTTAAAGGTGGATAACACAGATTATATATGTACAATTTTCTTCAACGTGAAGTGAGAGTGAAAGAGTAAATAAACACGGACCATGTGTGGCTCTGTGTGTGTGTGTGTGTGTGTGTGTGTGTGTGTGTGTGTGTGTGTGTGTGTGTGTGTGTGTGTGTGTGTGTGTGTGTGTGAGTGTGAGTGAGGGAGAGAGAGGATGGTTGACTGCTCCTGATTATGACTCTCAAGGTCAAACCAGTGGTGTTAGATGTGCCTTTTGAATGTTGATATCACGTCTCTCTTCTCTTCACACTTCTCTAGCTGTTGAGACATACCATCACCACCTGCCTTCCTCTTCATATCTTTCTCCCTACATACCCTCCTGTCTTCAGTCCATCACTGTCTTCACCTCCCTCTATTTCTACACTTCCCAGTTTCTCCAGCTGTCCGTCTCCCTCTCTGCTATAACTCCTTTGTCGTTTATCTTTCAGCTCTTTAGAGATGTTCGATAGTGATCGCTAAAATTAAGGTAAGTCAGTTAAAGGTGGATAACACAGATTATATATGTACAATTTTCAATTTCAGTGCATTCTGATTCATATGGAACAGTGTTTTCTATATTCTGTTTTGCATCTTCATTGACAAAAGCAGTGCTTGCAAATGTGAGAAAATAACAGTAGATGGGAAACTACTCTCTTATAACAATTTTCTATCTGTGACTTCTTTAGTCTCTGTTATATCTAAACTGTAAGCATGATGAATTCAGGGTTGTGATCACAGTCATTTATGAAATAAATAAATGTATTTAAAAAGAAAGAAAAGTGTAGTTTTCATGCTGACAATGATGCGCATTGTTCTATAGTTCATCATTAGTCACTGCAAATAGAACATAGCGGAAAAATCATCAAGTAAGGGAGATGATCGACAGAAATGTAATCATTTTTGCTCATTTAAAGTTCCAATGTGTAGGATTTAGGGGCATCTGTTGGACAAAATTGTAGCCTATATGATAATCATTACTTTGTTGTCATTGGGCCCTAGTCACCTGAAAATAAGAATTGTGTTTTCGTTAACTTAAACTTAGTCATTTATATCTACATAAGGAGTGGGTCCTTTCCATGGACTCTGCCATGTTGTTTTACAGTCGCCCCAAATGGACAAATTAAACACTGGCTCTAGATAAGGCCATTCTAGTTTTGGCCATCATATCTCCTACAAGCTTGGCACACAGGAGAAGTTTCACTTCATCGCAGCATCTAGCCTCACCTCTAAATGCCCCTAAATACTACATAATTTACCTTTAATCATTTTTTGTTTTTAATAAAGCAAGATTTGCAAACAATTGCTGGTTCCAGCCTCTGTAATGTAAACATGTGATGCTTATCTCATATCTTTGTTTTTTGTGCACTGTGAGTCTGACAAAACAAGCAATTAAAAAAAAATCAAACCCCCCACCACCCCAATTTGCATAAATAAGAAATAATGGATAAAGAAAGAGAACATATAAAATGGCAGTGAAAAAAATATGCATATGATGCACCCCCAGTAATATATAAGAATACTGTATACACATCATAAAGTTTCATAGAAGGATAGAGCATTTGGTTGATTTGTTGGTTCATCTGTCAGACTGTGTGTCTGCTCTCCTGACCGCTGATTATTTAGTCCACATCTTATCAGCGGCCTCATATTTGGTTGCCATGGTGCTGAGACATTCATAGTCTGGATGAAAATTTTAAGACTTAGCTCTCATGGAAAAATGTGGTGAAACTGGTTTTAGGTTTTACTGGTTTTATGTGTCAGATACATGTGAGTTTGACTATGTAGTTTCAGTCTGCTGCAAAGACAATAAAAACATTTGAAAATATTTAGGAATAACAAAGTTTGAATGTCTAAATTTATGAATTCTTGTTTTTTTAAAGGGCAAATGATCAGCCTCTGATGACATCTGAAGATTCCAGTGAAATCATCATTCTGCGACTGTATGGAGCAGAATGACGGACACTCAGAAAGCCCAGACACTCATACTGTATGTGGATTATGGCCTTACACTGCCGTCTGCTCCTTTACATTTAAACTGGACCAAAACGTAAACCGACAAAAAGGATCTCATGTAAAATAAACCTACACTGGCCACCCTGCACAAATGAATCTTACTTGACTTGATGTACAGTCGAAGCTGCTGGGAGCTGTGGCATCAAAATCACAGAGTGATAGTTTGGTGGACTACAATCACTCGCCTCCAGTTCAGTGTGCGCTGAATCTGCGCCCCAAGGATCCTCTGTTTTTACTGGTCAGTGGCATGTGACTCAATCACTGCAATTGCATTATGTGACGGAGGCATGACAGACATGCTGAGAAAAAACATAATTTCTTTAATGTATTTCAGAAAAGACTTAGACGTGTTATTCTAGGCACTAGCATAGAGTGCTATGGAATTTTTTTAAATAGAAGATTAAAGATTATTGACTTGCAGTTGTAGCTGAATCTGATTTCTAATTTTTTAATGCTTTCAGTTCTCTTTCTATACTTTGCTCAGAGAATTGTTGGGATAATCCTGCAGTTCAAAATTGAATAATTGCTATTGTAAGCAAGCGGATGTTATAGGAGACTGTGACCTGATTCTGTCCAGAATTTGTTCCGCAGGGACCAAGACCGGGACAGAGAGGAAGAGCTGAAAAATGGCAGGTGATGCATCCGTGTCTGTTACTTGGCAGGACTTCTGCCTGTACTGAGCTAAACCTCGGTTAGAGTTGTATGTATGTCGTTGTGTGTTATCTTGTATGAAATTGTGTCCTTTGGAGAGTGAAGGAATGGGAGCTAGGTGCAGAAAAAAAAACTAGGCTTTCTAGGCTCCTTTATTCTGCATCAAATAAACTCAGTGCACCTTCAGTAGGTCACATTTTAAACCATAACGTGTCCTGGGCTGATCAGTGGTTTAGTCTGTCCTGCGCTCTCTTTGCTTCCTGTCCCCACAGTCCTCAGCACTGTCCCCTCTCTGTAGGTCTGTCTCTAAATCTCTGTTTGTGTATATATATATATGTACATGTGCAGTTTTGCCATTAACCAGCAGTATTTATAAAGATTTAGATTATGAATTTGTTGCATTGTCTTTTTTACGCACAACTCCCTTTGCAACAGTATATTGTTATAGTTTTTTCATCAAAATCGGGCACAGAGGTGCACTGATACCATTTGTAAACCCAACAAAAAAAAGATTAAAGGCGTTATAATCTATCATTATGTCCACTTGGGTCCAAACCTGTATATATTTTGTCTAAATGAGAGCCATGAGAACAATCTCTACTTACTTCATTAGCTGCCTTTCCAGCTGCGTTGAACTGCCCTTCTTTACCTCATAGTGTTGCCTTTGTGCCACCTGTAGGTCTTCTCTGTTGGGAAGATTTCTTATTTATTTGGACAGCAGAGGACGCTAGATGCTTTGCTGTAGAGAGCTCCGCCTCTGCTGGTGAGGCAATAAATGTTTGTTTTAACACATTTAGGCACAGTTTGTGTGAAAAATTGTACATGCAGTTTGTGTGTCTAATGTTACTAGTTGCCCTTCGGCAGAGACTTCAGCAGGAGTCGAGAAAAGTCTCCACTCTATAGTAACACAATTACACTCTTTAGACAGTATTTATGCTCTTCGTGTACTGCATTTTTTATTGTTTCAACACTTAATCACAAGGGATGTCTTGTAAGAACCTTTTTGATGCTGATAGTAAGACAATTCGGTGCAAATATTAGTCACAAAAAAATTATTTGCATGCAAGTATTCAATTCTATTGAATAAATTTTTTTGTTTCACCAGAAGCTTCATTGTAGAGAGGGCGACATGTTATATGAAGCTTAGTGTTGACTATGACGGTCAAAAAAACTCATCAGACAGAACAATGTAACTCCGCTTTGTTTCACAGTCTGTTAAATTCCTTCGGGCAAACATCTTAAGTCTGGGCCTTTTTTACACAGTCAGCTGTTCTCGGCAGATTTCCAATTGTGTCATTCTCTTTCCACATATTATGATGGAGCTCACTGCACTTTAAAAGGTAATTCAGACCTTTCTTTATTCACTTGATGTGACTTCTGAAAACACTTAGCTGCAGTTATGGTGAGTGAATTCTTTGTTAATTATTTTCTGCTTTATATCTTTAATTTGGATAAATTTGTAGAAGTTTGTTGAGATGTTACTTTGTCAATCGATCCAACCTCCTGAACACATCAATGATTCAATTAGTAAAACTTTAAATTCCATGAGGGGATTATTTTTTTTATACTGTTACTCTGCATTTTACTAATTTGCATCCCTGAAACTCTAATAAACACATTCTGCTGGTTGTGTGAGTGCATGTTGTCTGTTTCTGAATAAATTATAGTGCACAGTCACATTTTACTCTTTAAAAAAAAGTGTTTTTCCTAAAGGTCGATGCCCTCCAGCTCTGCTTTGGCCTCATGGTAATCCACTTGTTTTTCTTCAGTGCTTTTGTGAAATTAATGTACAAACACACACAATCTGCCCTACAGGGAAACGGTGTTAACAAACACACACACATCACATTTCTCATGTACACAGGCTACACACAAATATATAGGGACAGAAAGTTTTGCGAAGCCTGCAGGCTTCATGACAATGTCATGCTACAGCCATGAAATGGAAGCCTATAGATGTGCTTCGAGGAAAAATGTCAGGAGTGTGTGGGTGGGATACAGTGATCATAGGGAGAGCCCCGAGGAGGTCTCCTGTTTTTTGTGTGTGTGTGTGTGTGTGAGTCACGGTGGTCCACCAGCTCGCCGTTCATTCTTCTAAGCAGAGCTGACACATCAGGGTCACTCTGTACCTCGAGACACACACCGGAGAGCCCTGCGAGGGACTCACACACAGGAGACCTTCACTATACTGTTCACACACGCACAGGAGACCCACTGGGGGGGGGAACACACACAGGAGGAATCTTAAACATACATACACACACACCAAATTGGCCTTTACTACATAGGTCATAGCAGCAGTTGCATAAAGTGGAGGGATGACGACAGATGAGTGTGGTTGTGGATGGAAGATAGAGATAAAGTCCAAACTGAGGAAATGAGCCTCAGGGGAGGACCTGCAGGGTGGCAGGACGTGACAACTGTTAGGATCTGCCAGCCCACATGCCAGCTACCAAAAATAAAATGTACAATTTCATTGAGCACAGTGTGCCACGCGTCCTAAAACAGACAAACAATAGGAGGGACAATAGCAGCCACCTGCCTCCCACAGAAATATGGACGTCCACCTGTGTGAGCCAATTTCCCTCATTTCCACTCAGAGCACACGTCGGCAACAACAACAGCGTGAGTGAGTGACACTTAAATTGGCTTCCAGTGCACACTGCGCCGCACCAGCAGACATGGGGGCTTTAATGTGAAGTTCAGCTCGAACCAGGTCAGCAATGAAAAGCATGTGAATGCATCATGACATTGTTTACTCAAAGATACAGCACACCTCAAGTACACTCTCAAACAATGAGTCAACAGGCAAACAGCTACTGCAGGACTATCAACAACAACTTTATAACTAAAGACACAAGTATTTATTGCAGCTCCATTTGCAATGTGCAATGTTTTGCAATGTAGTACATTTTAAAGGTGTGTCTATACCAACTACAAGTATCTGTATAAGATTCAATGATGGAATGTAAGAAAGTTGTTGGTGCTGTTACTCAAAAAAACAAACAAAAACAAACAAGTAAAATCCACATTACTTATGTGGAAGTGAATAATGCATTAAGTAATGCATTACTTTACTTAATTAACATCTAAAGAAAGTATTTTGTTACATGACTTTTGCTTTATTCTGCAAAACACACGAAAGGATGCATTGCCACATAAAGCTAATTAATAATATAACATTGTTACATAAGCTCGCATATCACAACAAAACAAGGATCAGGAGAATCATGCACTGGCAGTAGGCTAAGCCTCAAAATGAGATCATAATAATTATCATGATTTGCCCTGATCTCCTCTTGGGGTCATGTTTTTCCTTTGTTTAATGCCATTTTGCAGTCATGCTCAGTGTTTCCTGTTTTATTTTGTTATTCACATCTCCTCACATTTCAGATCACTTCACTTCCTGCCAAAAATGCCAGTTTTGATTGTCTGTCCCGCCCTGATTAGTTTCACCTGTCCCTCACTGGTCCTGCAGTCTGCTCATCTGATCCTACTGAGCCAATCAGTGACAAGCAATGTTAACAACTTGGATCAATTTTTATGAAAAGCTGTTTTGATGCTGTTGATCGGTGGACCCTTATGGACTAAAGAAAATATAATTTTATGACCGCATCAGAGGCAGTGGGTCACTATTTCTCCCTCTCTTGATTACAGTACAGGCCCGGCGTTAAGGGCGGGACAAATCGAGCTAGCCCCGCCCATTCGACGTCACGCCCAGGTAACGCGCAAGTTTCCAAACAGGTAGAAACTGGAGCAGCGATGTAAACCAAACAACAGCAGCTACAACAAAAAAAATGCAGGGGCAGTATTCAGCTTTAAATTAAGAATGGATCTAAGAAAATGGTTTAAAACCAAGGACACATCAGGTGCGAGAGCTGCAGCCGCTGAAGACCTGCACCTGCTGCAGCTAGCCGACAAGTTACCGGTGCTAGCTCATTTATTTGAAAAACATTTACAGCGACCATCGGATGAGTTTGCTTTATCTCTGCAAAGCTAATTCAACTCGACTTTTGAAAATGACTTGACCCAGAAATGCAAGGATGCTTTATTAGCATCAACAAGAAGCGGAGCAGCGCTGACTGGACGGTGAGTAGACGGTTTTTAATGTTTTTCTCGTGTCTGCTGTTCTTTGCTGTGGATTATAGTGTTGTTTCTTTGTGTTTTGTGTGTATTTGTTTGCCCGTGGTCAGCTGGCTGGGCTAGTGTGGAGCCTAAACAAAGTTGTTGTTGTGGTTTTTGCCTTTACGCAGTGGTTTGGGTCATGCTGCTGTTTAATTGTGCCACTTTACGCAGCACTGCTGGTCATTGTGTTGGTTTGTGCGTATTCATGCTCGGATGTTTTGTTTTAGATCGGTATTTGCGCTGCGCAATAGTGCGGCATCTTTTAGCAACCAATGCTCCTGTTGCTGCGGTTGAGTTTAAAATGTGTATTTGTCGTGATGCAGTTGTGCAGATAAGTGGTTAACTTGTGTAACACAAGTAACAATATACTTGTTTAATGGGTAACTGTAATGTGATTACTGAATTTAAAACAGTGAAGAGTTACATTTATGTGTTACAGAAAATTGTAATATGATCACAGTAATGCGTTACATTGTAATTTTGTAACCTTGTACTAATTCTGTAACTTGTACACCCAACATTGCTAAGTACATTTAGTCAAATACTAAGATGAGTTTTCAGGTAAGCCTATTATACTTGAGTATCTCCGTTTTCTGGTACTTTATACCTTTACTTCACTATATCTCAAAGGGAATCATAGTATTATTAGAGATATAGTATATTTTGATGCTAATACAGGACTCAATTCAGGACTTTTTCTTGTAATGGAGTATTTATGCACTGCACTCTACTTTAACTTAAGTAAAAGATCTGTGTACTTATTCCAACTCTGGAATGATTAGAGTGCAAACTGGATGTTACGGATGCAAATACAGCATCAACGTATTTAATTTCAGCGTTTTTCCGACTGTAGTCCATTTTTACTGTAGGCCTCTGTAATCTAGGGGGAAATGTGAGGGGTTTGGCCACTACTCATTCAATCAGGGAGCCTGTAAACTTTGAATCTGGGTCGATTTATTCTGGGAATGTTTGGAAATAGGTTCTCCAATTGAACGAGTATTTATTTTAATTGCAAATCTATTCAGTTTTTTAAGAGTCTGCAGCGGCGATAGCTGTGGCCGGAGGTATTATGTTTTCAGGTTGTTCCCTCCATGCGTACATACCCATTCTTGTGAATGTGATATCTCAAGAACACCTCAAGGGAATCTTTTCAGATTTTGTAAGCACGTCTGCTTACTCAACTATGAACATGATGATGATTTTGGCGATCAAAGGTCACAAAACATGTTTTTGGTCATAACTTCAAGAACTCATATGCTCATCATTACGAAATTCCACACATATGTCTCATAAAAGTGACATTTCTATCCAAAAAGGTCAAAGGTCAGCTTCACCGTGCCATCATAATATTCTGCAAAAAAACATAAACTTTTCTGTTCTTTTATTCAAAATCATCATAAGTCAGGAACAGACAGGTAAGTGTTTGGTTGGATCCTGAATTGGTGACACTGATCTCGGCTGTGCTGGCTGTAGAGATCTTCTGTGCTGCCAGGTTGAAGATGTGTGTGAATCTTCCATGTTTTAGAACATGTGGCTTCTTTGTGGCAACATTAGTATTGGATGCAGTGTCAGCTGTCACATATGAGTCTGGAGAAACATGGATGTAAACTGTGACTGCAGCTTTACTGGTTCGCAGAGGCATAAGACCGTGAGGCGAAAATTCTAGTTTATTTTTATAATTGCATTTATAAGCAGCTCTGAAAGGTAGCGAGGTGGAAAAAATGATTCTGCTTTTGTCCGACAAACAGATGATGCATTTACTGGCCCTTGCATACAGTTATTCACGTCAGCTGAGCATTACATTCATGGTAAATTGAACCAATTTGAAGCAATGCGTCATTTTCTGTGTGATTCTCATGTTAGGTTTTGTCTTAGTTTGGATCTCTTTTAATTTTGTACCGCTCAGCGGTCTTTAAAGGCAAACAGTACCCTGACTGGCTCCAGCAATGGTTTGATTGTCTTCAACGCTCATTAATCAGGTGCTGTGTTCTTAAGCTATCTTTGACATAGTGTAGATTTAAACTAACAAATCATATTTATCTATATACCTTGTGTCCTTCATTGCACCTTCTACATCCACCTGCAGTGTTGAGCTGCATGAGGCACCAGTCCAGATTTGGATAATTACTCTGCCTCCTGCCAGAGCCTGCTGCCACCCCCTGGAAAACTTTCTAATCCGCCACTGATGAGCTTTAGACAACTTTTTGCAGATATAATCAATTGAACCTGTTTGGCTGGTTCATATTCATTTCACGTTTTCTCATTTTTGACCCTCAACAAATTCATTTCAGCCTCAGAAATCTTCTGCTTTGTTGTTGTCAAGGAAACCCGCCAAGCACTGATCACTGATCACATCAAAGGTGTTGATCCTGGCAGCATTTTGACTGGAAAAGCATTACTGTTAGAGGTCATACTGTATTTTATTTAATGTTATACCTCAGATCAGCAGGCTGTGCTTGCGGTATCAAGCTGCGTGAAGAAGAGGTTCACACATTTCTGAAGCTACAAGCCTTTTCTTTTTAGTCTCCGTTAACATCAGTGCTGAAGTTCAGTTGCACACGTTGATTGAAGCAGCTGTCAGCCAGAGTGGAAAGATGTGAAGAGACATGTTAAGGTGAGAGGGGAAACACATCAAACTTCTGCCAAGCGTTTTGTTCTTTTTAATGAACTGGATCCACGAATAACTCGTCATTTGGATAAAGATAATGAGGCGTGAGAGATTAAAAAGTCAGAGCCGCTCTGTCGTGTACTCAGAACTTATTTTGGGGGCTAATGCAGAAAAAAATGTGAACCTGTAGTTCAAACAAAGGTGAAATCTCCTCTAAAGGTATTGATATAGCAACATTTGTTTATTGGAGATGGTACTATATTCTCTTCTTCCTAATTATACAGAAAAACTACCTTAAACACGTTTAACTTGTCTCTGTGCTAATATTTATGAGAAATTGAGGTAATTATGAACATTATTTTCACCTTAATTGAGCAGCATTTGAGATTAATTTTCCCTTATAGATCTATATTTTGATGCTAACACATTTGTAGTTTTACTTGAAGGATATTTTGAATGCAGGAACAGAGTATTTCTGTAGTATTGCAGCTTTTATTAAAGTGAGAGTATTTTTTCCGCGACTGTATGCAGACATTGGTTTATTAGATGGTGGCGAGATAACAGCAGCTGGAGAGATTAGAGAGAAGGAGTTCTTCCCAAGAGATGTTACAACTCGTGAAATGAGCCAACTCATGTGTACATAAGACCCGAATTAATGAATGCAGCAGATCATTACATCAACTCCTTGAGGTCAACAGCCGGATGCAAAATGTTGCTTTGAATTTCACATGTACCTATCAAATGTGCTGTATATTTTGATTCATATTTTATGTCAACAAAAATTAATTGCATGGCAAAATAAATGTAGAGCATCGCTAACAGTAGGAACACTGCAGACATTGTAGTTTCATGTGTAAATGTATTCCAAACACATACAGGCAGTAAAATACCAGATATATGCAGAAACAGAGACTTATGTACATATTCAGGCAGAAGAAAGTGACTCTGAATTTGGGACATCACTTGATTTAGAGAACATGAGCAGTAGTGAGCAAAGCAAAGCATTGTGAGAATTTATGACAAGGAAGCTACTGTTGAATTTATATCTTATCCAGCTTAAAAACGCAGTAGAATGTTGAACATTTCCTGCATTATCAACTGTAATAACTGTTCTCCGCTTGACCTGTAAATATATGTGTTAATCAGTGACCAAAACCCGAAAATCAGCAAACAGGAGCTGAAAGTTCTCGGTAATGACCATCTCTAATAACAACCTAGTAAATATCACTATGTAAAATGTTTTTTTTTTCTGTTTAAAAAGCACAAAGGTAGAAAGACGGCAAGTACTCAACCGTCCTTTGAGAATGATCTGGAGCCGACAGCTGATGTCCTCAGTGGTTTGTTTTCGTGGGCACACAGCTGACAGGTACATGGTTAGTTTACATGATGTTATAAAGTGCAAATTCAGTGTATTCATTGTGGACAGAGAGGCACTTGTTTTTGGTCTCTGTTGAGGAAGTGCATCCTAAAGTAAAGATTTTACTACCCAGAATCCAATGCACCATGACAGTATTGGCTTTTCTCTATAGAATATACTATACTGCAGGACCCCAACTTGACCTCAGTTGAATAGTAATTAAAGTTAAATTCAGTATAAAAAATCAGGATCTGGTGTTCAGTCATCAAATAAAACGACAAACATAACCTATTTATAAATTCAAAAAATAACTTTTAATCTAATTTACAGTAACACAACAGGAACAAGGAGTCCTTAAAGTGCTCACATGGATGGAAATGTGAACACCCACAATCCCAATATGTCAAATTAAATGATGAAAAAATCCACAACCAATGTTGGATGAGGTGCCCGAAAGCTACACTTGAATAAAAGTACAAAAAAATGACTTGAAGAACTAGTCAACTATAAGAATATTACTTTAGTAAACGTCCAGAAGTATCTGATATTTGCTGTACTGAATATTGCAAATAATTGTATAATATTAAATGTAACCATGTATCGACAGTAAAGGTACAAGTAAAAGCGGTCAGAATTTTGAGGAATATGACATTTATTTCTTTACACTTGAAGAAAACAGGTGTCTTTTTATAACTTGTAAGATTTAAAGACCAAAATCCAGTTTTTCCCTCCCTACCATTCGTCTGTGCGTCTCTTCCTTCCTCTCTTCCTTCCCTATTTTGTAGTAAGTAACTAAAATGCTTAAGGAAAATGTAGTGGAGTAAAAGTATACATTTTATTTAGGAAAGGTAGTGCAGTGAAAGTAAACGATGACAGAAATATAAAAACTCAAGTAAAGTACAGATATTCCCAAAAAATACTTAAGTACTGTAAAAAAAGTATTATTACTTTGTTACGGTGCACCCCTGTCCACAACAGCTACTGAATGGACTATCGCATCCATTCCTAGTAGAATGCATGTAGGATGCTACCTGTCCTGAGGGGGTCACTGTCATGGTATTGGGTGTGTGTTAATGTCGGTAGGAACCATCATGCAGCGAGGTGTGTTGTTAGATGGAGGAGCGCAAACAGTTTTTTAACCGTCACGCCGTGTCATGTCATGCTGATGGTAGTTGTGAAAAGTTGTTCTTTGTATGGTGTTTATGGACACGGATGTTGAGTTCGGATGTTGTGTGTTTCATTGAAGATCACAATGGTGAGAAATTAACTGCGTCAGAAACAAAAGGAAGTGGGACTGCTGTTTTCACCAGACAAAGTCAGCGAGCGCGTCAGTTAGTAGCCCATCTAGGCAGCCTCTCAGTGGCTTTAAATTCAGGCTTAGCCGCTATATGGACTGTGATGTAAGACTGTTTTGTCAACAACAGACAATAAAAGTCTGAGAATGTCAAATCTCATGGAAGAAAATATATACAGTAATTTTTAGGCCTTTGAGATGCACTGAACCACACAGTAAACACATAAAAACTACCTGCCTGCTCTCTGACCTTCAAGATGAAATGTAGGGTACACACAGGTTCTCTGAGGAATACCAAATCTTACAGAAACATGAAAAAAGCTACTGAGCCTGCAGTGATATATATTATGTAGCTGTTTTATTTCCTAGTCGTGACACCAAAATAATGTTCTCCTCATCCCCCTCTGTACCCTTAGTTATTATACATGGCTCCTCTGTGTGTGTGTGTGTGTGTGTGTGTGTGTGTGTGTGTGTGTGTGTGTGTGTGTGTGGTCCTTGTTTTCCCTGACGCCCTTCCTGCGGGCTGCAAGTGAAATTGGAGTTTGAATGAACTTGTGTGGTCATAAGAGGGTCTGATGGTCTGCAGTGCCACATGGAGCCTTTCTCAGCTGGATGCAGTTCTTCTGAACAGAATCCTTTTATACATTTCATTAACACCCTGTCTTCGGTCACCTCCAGCTGACTGGTAAACACACAAAAGCTTACACACACACAACACACACACACACACACACACACACACACACACACACACCCTCGTGCCTCTCTTCCCTCTGCCTTTAACACACACAAACCGACTTCTGTGTTGCACACACACTTCCTGAGTCCTGCAGCACTTCTTAAGTTCTGCGAAAGCCGTTGTGCTTCGCTGCGTCTGATTACCACCCTCTGGCCCCTCCCTTCAAGTTTATCACCAATTACTGGTCCTCAAAAAGAAAAAAAAAGAGGAAAAAGGCCCCGCTCTTGTCCCCATGGCAACCACTCTCCTTCTCTGCTTTTCTGCACAATCAATCAGACGACGACTGTCTAGCTGTCCTGCCCCAGACCGGTTAAAGAGGAGAGGTTCAGGGACCAAATATCACATTCAGATGTCTGTGTGCAGGCTATTATTCCCTAACCGTGTCTCTGCATGTCCTCCATTTTTTCCTGTTTGCTTTCTTTCTGCTTGTTCCTTGGTCACCCCTAACTAAACACAAAAAACAGAAAGCCACAAACAAACATGCAACAACAACAACAACAACAAAAAAATCCTATTTTTTTGACAAAATGTAGAAAATTTTGATGCTTACGAATGGAAAAAATCAGTGATGCCTCACTTATCCTTATCCATTATCCTGACAATGCTACACATGTTTTGACTGTTGCATCTTGCATTATTAAAAATTTAAAGAGATATGCTAGTTTAGAAAACACACCTGGTTACTCTCTTCGTACAGGTATATACAAATGTCAATGTCAAAACGTCACATCCCTCCGTACCTCGGCCACATTGAGCTGGCTTTCACCCGCTACAAAATATGAAGTATATAAATGACAGTTTGGCGTTATGTGTATGAGGAGTTATGTATATGAGGAGTTTTGTGTTGGTTTATTTCTTGGCTGAAGTTTGCAGATCGATTTTATCAACTTTAGACAAACCCAGGTGAACCATTTCCCACGATTTCCAGTTGTTTTGCCAAGCAAAGCTAACAGACTGCTGGCTCCAGCTACATATGTCCCCTAAAGACATGAGAATGGTATCAGTTGGCTTTTCTGACTCTCTACAAGAAAGAAAATAAGTGAAATTTCCCAAAATTTCAAACCATTCCTTTAGGCTTATTCTATCGTTTCGCTCAATTACAAGCAGTTCTGGATGACTGATGGGTAACGGCATAAAATATAAATGTCTGCTTCCTCCATATGCTCGTCTCATACCAGCCTCTGACTTCCCCTCTACCTGCTCGCTTTGGATTTGTGTATTTTTTCCCACTCTATTCTTTCTCCCTCCCTTGTCGTCTGTCTTTGACTTTATCTTCCATTCTGCCCATTTCTCACCAGCAGCAGACACAGAGAAATTGGAGAACATTTTGTGTCTGACACCCAGCTTATCTCACAGATACAATCACCATGGAGGGACTCACGAGGAGACGGTGGTGGGGTGGGGGGCAATTACAGAAAGCGGAAAGAGAGAAAGTGAATGGCAAGGTGTAGAGGTATAAAAGGGATCAGAGATGGTGCAGGAGGGAGGGGAGGATGAGGAGGATTGGAAAGGAAACATGCAGGTTAGGAAAGATGAGGTGAGGAAGAGTTTCATTGTAAAAAAAAAAGAGAGAAAATGGTGGCGGTCAAGAAAAAGATACTGAAGGATATTGATAATGACAGAAAAGCAGGCTACAGATCGATAAAAACCTGGACAATGAATTAAGGTTTTGTCATTTCGTATTTACATGTGCTATTTTTCAAAACATACTGAACCCTAATAATCAGGAAACCCCTTGAGCTGAAATCAATGAAGGAGGAGAAAGAGCAAAGGAAGAGGAAGGGAGTGGTGAGAAGGAAGGAGAGAGGAGGAGAAAGCAGAGAGGAGGGAGGGCCTGGGAGACAAGTACTAATAGTAGATTAGTCACTCTAGAGATGCTGTGGGCTAGTGCACCGCTTTTTGTATGTGTGTGTGTGTGTGTGTGTGTGTGTGTGTGTGTGTGCGTGCGTGTGCGTGTGTGCGTGTGTGTGTGTGTGTGTGTGTGTAAATTTATGAGATGGTGAAAAAGGATGTGCACAAGCTGACAGACTGAGGAATTTGCCCCTTAATCACTGTACAGTTTAATTAAACCTGATTGACTTGATGAACACATACATACACACACACACACACACACACACACACAAACGCGCACACACACAGGGCGCTGCAGGGAGGGTGATGTCACTGTAGTATATTGTAATGGCAGCTGTAGCAGTAGTGGCGTCATCTGTATGCCAGCAAACACATTTCTCATCTGACTCAATGGCATAAATAAAACTTATCTCTTTAAACGTTCTGACAGCAAATCTTTTTTTCCCTAATCTATGTTATCTCCCGCTTATTTTTCCTCTTTTTCTCCTCCCTCAGGCGCACAGATGACACAAAACAGTGTTGTGTCTGCATACTCCATTGACGTCTTAATCCCCTCTTTGGCCCGCCTCACTTTAGGATGGCAAATGAGTATTACAAACTCATGTTGTGCGCACAAACTGTGTTCAGACGCTCAGAGCCTTATTTAAAGCACCAATGGGCCTCATGCAGCAACATTCTCTTAATTTCTTTTATATTTTCTCCTAACTTGGTAAGAGAAAATATAAACGAAATCGACTCTAGATCTTAACTACTCAAATTTGCTTTGACCAGGTGTGCTCAATGATGAATCCCACTTGATCATAAGTCACCTTTAAGCATACGTAACACCCCCTTAACACTATATAAGGGCAGGTTTTGTGCGGTGTGTAAAGACTGTGGTATATGACCAAGACTGGAGAAATGGCACCATAAAAGGCTGTAAGAAGAAGAACTTCTGCAGGAGTGAAACCGACTTACTTACAGGCCTACTGTTAAATAGACTTAAACAAAGTCCATGTGATTTCAGGAAGATGCATTTAAGTATTAAAAGTACACATGCAAAAAGGTTTAAATAAATGTTATAAATCAAAATAACTAAAAGAAAAAGCAGCAAGTCCTCATACATGGAGTATATATGAGAAGCATTGAAAATGACTTACATGAAATGTATAGTTGCCAATTATTTTTTAAATAATCGACTAACTGTTTCAGCTGCACTTGTGTATTGTTGTATTTTGGTTCGTGTGTAAAAATCTAATTTGTAAAGTAGCTATTTAATCATGGTAGTGGAGTAAAAAGTAACATATTGAAGCATCATAGACTAGAAGTAGAAAGTGGCATGAGACTAAGATAATCCAAGTAATGAAAAGGTAACCTCAGATTTGTACTTAAGTACAGTACTTGAGTAAATGTACTTCACTGCAGTTCAGCTCTGGTCAGCAGAGGGACGTGCAGCAACTGAAATTACAATAATTGGGATCAATAGTCCAAGTAGTATTACCCCTGAAATTTAATAATCTCCTTATAATAAGTCCTCTAAAACCCCATATAAATTTGAATAAATTATATCAATGCATTTTTAAATGTTCCTCAAATATAAAACTTTTTTTTCCTTGTGTTGGTACAAGTGCTAGTAGCACAATAAGAAACAAAAACCCTGGATACAAGCAAAAATAAGAGAAATCTTGTTCGTATATAGTTTCTTGCATGAGGCCAAATGTGTAGGATTTTAGGACATTTATTGTTACCTAAATTCACCTTAAAATGAGAAGTTCATATCTACATAGGTAGCAAGTCCTCTCCTACAGAGTCCACATGTTGTTATAGAGTGGACAAATCCAGCACTGGCTATTAATGTTTTTACTTTAGTCACTGTAGTTCTCCTAAACACTTAATGGGAATCTCTGGCCACCTCACGATTCAATTCGATTACGATTCAGAGGGCTACGATTCAATGATAAAACAATTTTTGATGCATCTTGATAATCTTGATGCATCTTTTTTTTAATGCATAATTTTTTCTATGTGATTTTTTTCTCACTATGTGACTACTAAAACAGCATATTTGTAATGATCCATAATTAAGTTAAACACTAATCAGATTAATTTACTTCCATTATCTTTTATTAATAAAAGAAATTAAAGATTAAAAGCTCCATCTTAAACAAACTTCAAGTAACTTTAAGTACATTGTGCTGATAAAAGGCCTAATTCTTCCATAGCTGCCAGCAGCCTGCCAACATTCCCAGTCAGAGCGTGAGACTCACAGCAGATGTGCTCCCATACGTTCGCTTGTAATCCAGAGGATGCTGGTCCAGTTTCACTCTCAGCCATCTTCAGAGCGTGTTTCTGCTATGTGCACTCCATAGACTGTTCGGGCGGGCGCTGCACCTCCACGGTTCTGAGTTCTGCCTTTTTCGTTCTGTCAACATTACGTTAGAAAAATCGATTCTGACATTTGTGAATCGATTCAGAATCATCCACGTCCGCATCGCGATGCATCTTAGAATCCAATTTTTCCCCACCCCTACCAATTATTGGGGCCAATATTTAGCATTTTGCTGATTATGTCTATTGGCATTTTATTTTAATTATTGTTGATAAAATTAAAGAAAAAGTGTGCATATTACACTCAGTCAACACTAGGGAAGGCAGTCTGCCACACATGCGAAGAAAGTCAGCATAGGAGCAACTTGTATTTTGTAAAACCTAAGGGAGCTATTTTAATTTAAATTTTCACTTGACTTTATAAAAAAAGTTACAGGGAATTTGCTGTATATGATGTTTAAAGTTTCAGTTTTATTAAACATTCACCAAAGACATTAAAACATTTTGTGTTGGAGTTTGTTTCCAAATTATGTTTTTATTGTAAATATATATCGGTTCCAAATATCGTTTATCGGTCTCATTGAATACTAATAATCAGTATCGGCCCTGAAAAAACAATATTGGTCAACCCCTAGTTAGTTGCCACTAAATCCTGCACATTGCACCTTTAAAATCTCGTCAGGGGATCACAAGCACGGAGGGACATCATGAAAAAGTAAGACAAAAATAAATATAAAAAATACTGTAAAATAAATTAATGATACTACAGACAACCAAGCCTCCCCACAGCAAACAACCATCATTTCTTGGTCTACGAGGTGCCTTCCAGAAAATATTTGATATTCTAGGTCCCACATAATCAAGGAATGGTGTTCATACATAATAAAACATTCATGTCTTGATGAATGTTTGATACGTCAGATATCCCATGATCACACCCTTCCAAATTACGTGTGTTGTACATGAATTACTGGCGAATGATTACGTGGGTTATGTGTGAATTGTGGTGCATTACTTTTCATAGCTAAAAGTACGAACAGTGTATGAGAACAGCCTGAAGATTGGGAGCCATGCCATAACCTTATGCATCTTTCATGAAATGTATGTCCAAGCACATCTCTGTGGATTTTTTAGTATGCTACATTGGTTGAGCCAGAGTGCTGAAATATAAGACGTAAAGATAGATGCTGCACAGACAAGGGAGGCCTTCATGCATCATATGTCCGCAGTAAGGATCACCCGTCTGAGTACAAAGCAGCATGAGCTCTGTTGAGGGAATGAGAGAGAATATAGAGAGACTGTGCAGATGATGTCGCCACAGGGCCTTCCCCTGTGTGTGTGTGTGTGTGTGTGTGTGTGTGTGTGTGTGTGTGTGTGTCTCTCTAGTCCTAGGTTATGCTCTCTGAGTTATGTAAGCTGTTTGGGAAAAGGGCTAAACTGTGCACACAGCAAAGGAGGGGGGGGGCACAGTTGTATCCAAAAACACACACAGACACACACACACACACAAATGAGGTATAGCAATTCGACAGTGTATTCTCATTACGCTTCTCCAAACTTTCCTAATGTGTGCACAACTTTTGACTTTCTAGCGTAATCCTCTTTTCTCTCCTCATTTCTCATCTGCAAAATCACCAGCCTCATCTCGCTCTCTCTTCCAACTTAATTATTCGTTTGACTGTGCGTGTCTTGGCCTTGTGTGTGCACATACGGTACAATGCTGTATGTTGCTGTGTGACGCACCAGGCTGCCACTAAGCCGCAGAAACATATCCGCTTTTTTTCCAACAAATGCCACCATCTGTGTGAGGCTCTGATGGCTGAGTGTCTGTGCTGCGTGCTTAAGCATGTCGCTTTTGCACTTAGGAGATAATTCCTACTTGTACTTTTTGATAGAGATGATACACGGGATTGAGAGAAGTGTAAAATACAAAAGAGACTATATTGCTGTGACACTGGTTCCTCTTGTATAGGGACTTTGAAGCTGACGTGCCGTATTCTATTTTTTTGACAGTGATCTTGCGAGGTATTTTAAAATGTTTTCCACTACAGATTACTAAATAGCTACCCTAAAATGTAATTTGTAACATATTCCATTAGAATACTCAGATACTGTATTCTAAATATTTTGATTACTTTTGGAATATTTCAAAATTGTCTTGCTCAGCTCATTTTGTCTGGGTCTTATAACTTCATGTCAAAAACACACATCAGTGTCGTGGCTCTGCATCTCTGCATCTCATCTGCCATTGTCATGTGGCAGGTGCAGTGCACGCACTTTTTTAATCTGTTAATGGGTATTATAATATATAATAATGGGTTTAACACTGAATCTGCTGAATACACGCTTCTGTTAAGTCCTGAAAACAAACCACACAAACTACTTATCAGATGTGTGCTCGTTGAACATGTGACCACTAAAGAGATTGGCCAGTTCTTTCTTTCTACATTTTTACTTTTTAAACAGAAAACACAAGTTTACACATGTGATATATATACTGGAAATGACATACAACAAGGCTGATAGCAAGTATGTTATTAGTGGGTCAGTCAGTGACTGCCTCTCTGTAATTGTTGTGCATACAACAACAATAAAGAACTTAATTCTTGGAAAAAAAAAGTAAAATCTTTGTGAGATTAACTGTTACAGCTCCTTCAATGAGATGCTGTGCAAAGAGTGGTTTATTTTATATTGCTTAATTTGAGCCTTCAGTAGTGTTCATCTGTGATCTGCGAAGTGGTCTTGATTTGCTAGCCTGAGATCGATTGCTTCTGTCTCCACACATAAAGGAAATCATGTTGTTTGGTTTTAGCCTTTGATTGAGTGTACCCTGCTGGATGGCTCTTTCGTGTTTATCACACCAGAGCAGACAGAGCCAAAGCTTAATGAATGACTCTGCACATGCAGGTGAAATAGTGCTGGACTGGCAACAGATGAGCTGGATCAGGGTTTTGGGGAGCTGCCCGACAGGCTCAGCGGGCCCAAAGTCAAATTGAGAGTTAAGAAGCAAACACCTCGAGCACTGTATCCAGAATGACTTCGTCTTTCATCTCCCTGCAAACTTAATGACATGGAGCCCGCATAGACTCCGTTCAAAACCTCGATCACGGAAGCAGCTGCATCAGTGTGTGGCCAGAGGGTGGTCGGTGCTTGTCATGGTGGCAGCCAAAGAAGGTGCTAACTGAAGACGGAGAGCCTCCCAGCTCAGGTTGGCATGGACTCAGCGGAGAAGAAGCAGCAGGCCACAGAGGCTGCAGCTAAGGAAGCTGCAGAGCACAAACCACAGCAGGAGATCACAGAGGCGATGGATGATGACTTCTTGACAGATACATTCCAGTGAACATCAGCGATACATTGATCAATAACTCTTTGAAACCAGGAGCAACATCACTATTCTAGCGCAGCTTTCAGATGCCTTTTACAAGTGTTTAAACTTTTGAGCTCTGTGCAAATTTGTGCAATTTCTTTAAAAAAAACTTTGCAAAAAAGGCAACAACTTTGTAAGAGATGCTACATATATTACTGAGATTTTTTTAGATTTTTTTTTTAAAAAGCTAGGGGGAAATGTCGAGGGAAAAAAAAAGAAAAAAGCTTGGAAAAAAACTATATTTCTAATTGTCACAATTAAAATTATTTTACTGAAATATTATAACTTTTTGGCGCTCTCTCTTGACATTTTTAAAATGTTTCTCTCTCTCTTTTTTCTCCTTTATTTTCCTGTAATTTTCTTGTATTTTTTTTTACTGATTTCTTGCTTGTTTTTGCTCATTTCTTTTTTCATTGCTCATTTGCTTCCCCCTTGTTTTTGAAAGAAATCAAGCCATATGCCCAGGTTTAAAAGGGTTAACGAAAAGACATGGAAAGATGTAGGAGGGATCAGGCTTATTTGTTCACACAAGTATCTATGAAAAGTAATGCACCGCAACTTGTATATAACCCACAAAATCATAAGACAGTAATTTATTTATATCCCATGTAATCCAGAGGGCTACAATCATGTGATCAACAAACTCACAACAAAGCATGCTTTATCCAGGAGGACCAAGTAAACACTGGGTTATATTAAGGTATGTCATCATAATGTATCAGAATCAGAAATACTTTATTGATCCCCAGGGGTGACATGTTTTCACAAACCAAACCCACCTAAAGTTAATTCCCTAAACCTGAAGATGGCCAACCATATTCTTTTCCTAAAGCTAACATATGTAACTCTATGTAAAGCAGTAAACTTTGTGTTAAGTACATAGTCATTTGTGGGGCGCTTATTTATTAGATGTCATAGGAACAGTTGTATGACAATATGTTGAATAGAATATATACATGTTGAATTTACATTCACCTAAAAAAATAAATCACAAAAATGTATTTACTAGGCATCTTAAGGTGTCAAATATGATAACTCAACACAGAACAGGAATCCAACAAATAAATGAAATATGTGAGGTTTAACTGACAGCAACATGGGCTTACAATACTTTCATAACAGTTAAATATCATAGGTTAAAAATGACAATGTAAAGTAACTTTTACGCAACTTTTATTGCAGTTGAACTATGTAATTACAGGTGTACCTTGCAAAATTGTCTGTTGCTGTTCGTAAACACACTCGCCAGATAAAGTGAAACTAAAAGCCAACCCCAGATTCCCTCTCGTTTGCCATTTTGCCTCGCTATATTTGCGTTTTGTCTGCGCTGTCTCTTGGACGCCTTCAGCTTATAGTCTGGCACCTGTGCGCTACCTTTTATAAAGCCTCGGCCATCACCTGCACGCTGTGGGGGTACATGCCCATAAACGCCTCGAAAATAAGAAGACAAAAAGGAAATACAGGCAGAGGGCAGTCTCTGCAGAAAAATACACCACCACACACCTCTAGTGAGTCATATGTGACAATTGAGCGTGATAACTTCTGTATGACTCTTGCTATTTATGAAATTCCTGCACAATGTATCTTTAACCTGTTCTGCTTCAGGACCACAGCCAAACTTGATGCTCACTTGTAGCTTGGATCGCCATAACAACACAGAACGGATCTCTTACAATCAAACATGATTATAACTTGCTTGCAAGGAACACGAGTATTGTCACACACAGAGATTCGCCGTTCGATTAATTTAAACAGTTATTGGAATGCAGGTGTGTTGCTTGGACTGAAAGGGTTAAACTGGAAACATATATATGTACCATCAATATCATAGGTGTTATAACCACAGGGGTGAGTATAATCTATATATTTTGGAGATCTAATCAGATTAATTTGGCTTTTTGACTATCATCAGGATTAACTTGTGAATGTACGAGCATCGAAACAAGGTTGTCAAACACAGCCAAAACATTTAGTGCAAAAGAGGATCAAACCTGCCAAGCCCCCCCAAACATTCATGTACTTGTAGCCAACATGTGTGTGTGTGTTTGTGTGTGTGAATGCAGTGTTTGTGCGTATCGGGCTCTCTTTTTGAAGTGTATTAGTAAAAAGATAAGCACAACTGTCTCATATGATTTCCTTTAATTCATGCTGCTAAGTCAGCCAGCAGCCATCTGGCTCCCCCCAACACACACACGCACGCACGCACGCACGCACGCACGCACGCACGCACGCACGCGCACACACACACACACACACACACACACACACACACTCAGTGGGAATGACAATCTGAGGGCATGCAGTCAGAGAGGATATTATGACAGGCCAGAGTGACCATAACTCCCAGCTGATGGAGCATTCAGACATTTCATACTCTCTCACTTACACACACAATCACACACCACTGACAACGTGATTTTTGTGTAGGCCTGAAGAAGAAAGTAATTTATCAAGCCTATGGTTTTGTTTGTCTTCCAGGCATTTGTAAAACCATCTAAGGTCCTTAAATGACTCTCAAGGGCTGTAAGTCCACTAAACCTGGTGAGTCCATTGAGGACAATGAGAGTGGCACAATTAAATAAACTCAGAAGCAAGACTGTGTGTTCCTGGTGATAGCTGGACTAACCCCTGCAGGGTTCAGAGGACTGTGCTGATAATATGTTTGAGCCCAGCACAATATACGATGCTGTGCCTCTGGCAGCCGTTCATGTGACACAAGTGAAGAGAAGAAAAGGATGAACCCTTGTGCTGTGAAAATGATGCAAAACTGTGGCAGCGACAGGCTCCGCATGTGACTAACTGTAGCCAGTCGGCTTTGTGCTGACATTAAACTCAAACACTGTAGGTTTTGTTGAATAATGTTGGCAATTTTTCCACGACATAGCCTCAGAAAAGTTTCCATTTCAAATGAAGTTCTGTATGACATTGCATCGTTTTATGTTGCCTCAGGTCTCCTGCTCCAACACAAACCAGTCAGTCAACAGTTTACATTTCAGGGACTCGTTAATCCAGAGTGAGAAATGATCCTGACCAGGTAGGAGCTTCGCCGTCTCACTATTGAAAGAATCTCTGACCTTGTTGCTGAATGAGACTGTAATCCTCCCCTCCAAAGATATTATATGCAGTGCTGGAGCTAAAACATTCAGTGCCTGGGGTGAGCTTCCCCTGAGAAGTGGGGCCCCTACTACAGCTCGTGGGTTTAGAGTTTACCCTTATATTGGATTTATTTTAATTGCTTTTTTTCTTTGGTCTGTGATTTCGGGGTCAGACACCAATGCCAAAAGCTACCTTCCATGGCGGTATGATACACTGGCAAATAGTGTCAGTTTATAACACAGCCAGATGGCAAATTTGGTGGTAGTATGATACGTGGCTGGTGCACTGGGTCAGTTTATAACGTGGCTGGACTGCACCTTTAGCAGCAGTATGATATGTGGCAGGTCAGCGAAACGCAGACAGATGGTGTTAGTTTATAATGCGGCCAGATGGAATCTGTTATGGCTGTATAATACTGCGCTGGACAGCTTCAGTTTTAAATCGGTTATAATGTAATAAAAAGAGCTGGAAAGTCCCGATACGGTGGGCAGAATATGCCATGGATTGGTCCAAACGCTGGACTTTCAACCAGGAACCCACTGTTTGCTGTCTGTATAAATGTTGGGCCAAACCATGATGTCTTTTTCTAAACTTAACCACCAAAACCTTACCACGTGCTTGTGTTGAAGAAAAAAATAAACATAAATATGAGTGAACAAAACCCCCCGTGCACAGCCAGTTTTAGTCTGCGGCTTGATTTGCAATGATGCTTTTTAAGCCCTTTCTGGTGCCCTGATAAATTGTGCATCAAGAGCAGCCTGGCTGTTGAAATTATTAAAATATTCACACAGAAAACAGTTCACAGAGAGGAACTGTATAATGTCGAGCCGAACATCACTTTTCTATGTGTATTTTTTTCAGTATCTGCTGATATAATGTAATCAACTCGATGTTCTCCAGTGTAGTTAGAGGCAGCAGAGTAATGTCAGTACAGTTAAAGATCATAGTGAAGTATGCGGGAATACCGTGCATGCACTACGTACAGTAAACATGTGCAGTCATTATGTCAGTGACAGCATGTTTTTCCAAAGGCAACTCATTCTTGAAAACAGGTTTTACATCTCTGTTCATTATGGAGGCTGATGAAATTAACTTTAACCATAACGTAATAGAACCATTGTCGCCCAGCTATCTGGACTATTTTACAAAGGCATGTTCAAGTGGACTGACTGTGTTTTTAGCCCAGAGCTAGCTGGCCCTGAACCGGAACATGGCAATCCAAATGTGGAGGATGAACTCTTTGAGAAGGGGTTTAATTAGTTTTGGGAAAACTCAGCCCTGGGCTGAGGATAACACTGGGCTACAACTTGCTGTGATAAAACCGCAGAAGATGAAGTGAAGATGGCAGCGCCCATAGGGTTTCCAGTTAATGCTGTGTTTGGATGGCTGTGAGAAGAGGCTTATGAGTGGTGCGAGTGGCAGGATGAAACTGAGGACGGAAGAAGAGAGGGAAAGGAAGTAAAGGAGGAAGAGGAGGGATTTTTGGCTGCAGGAAGATATTAAAGCAAGCACAGCAGGGAAGGGAGGACGCAGGGGAAGAGGGAGGGGGAGCACAGACAGAGAAAGGAGGGGATTAAGATAAGGAGGGATAGATAGAAGGAGTGAGAAATGTCTGGAAAGCATGTCAGCTCAACAGGAGCTCATCTTCTTTGCTAGCAGTCGTTTTATTTCCAACAATTCCTCACATGTGAACATTAAAGGGACAGTTCACCCCCAAATCAAAAAATACATATTCTTCCTCTTACCTGTAGAGCTGCTACTTTTATTTTTACTTTTACTTTTATTTTTTTAAACATTGCAACCTGGTTTGACAATCAGAATTTAGAAGCGCCCCCAGTGGGAGAGCTTTTTAGTTTGAAAACATTGAAAAGCGTAGAAGACCCGCATGATTAAATTATTTTATCCCCATTCAAGTTAGTGGACAAAACTGGAAGTAAATGATTTAGCCGGTGGAAGCCTCTCGAGTGTTATGGGCAATCTGCAGTAATAAACATCTCTACAGGCAAGAGGTGAACTGTCCCTTTAATGTAGCCTCATATCTGCTGGATGTATCACTTTGCTACATGTTTGCTATATCAACTGAAGTCAGTGTTGTATTTACAGATTGTTTCCACTGTCGAGCAGAAATCAGATCAGTCAGGACACCACAGAAAATGTTGCTGCTTGTTGTTTGTTGCTTGTTACCAACCTGACACCATGTGAGCAGGAGAAGTGAGAGCTGAAGTAAAAGAAAAAGTACGGGTTGTGCTGTTTGGTTAAGGTAGGCAGCTTGCTTGGTAGGGTTGCTTTAGTGCCCAAATCAGGCACTGAGAATCGGGAGGGAGATGTCTGTTTGAATTTGTTGAGAAAAAGAAGTGGACTGTGTCAAGCAAGGCAGATTGACACAAGCAACGCTCCCCCCCTCCACACACAAACACACACACACACACACACACACACACACACACACACACAAAACAAAAACAACCCATCCATAGCTTTGCCAGCCTTGCTCAGTCCGACCCACAGTGTGTGATTTGATCTCGCTCCAACTGAGAGAGCAGATAAATCTTTCCATGTGAAGGACAGGTAAGGACAGGAGGCTGCATTTCACCAACAGCCTTCAAGACTCTTTAATTACCCCTATCCTTTTTGCCCTTATACCCTAATATTAACAACCATATTGTCACTCCATATGTCTGCTGCAGGCATGACAGCTCACAGCGATGTCGCAGAACACTTTCTGTGTATTTCAGCCTGTTGGAAGACAGCATTATCACTGGCATTATGGCTCAACAGAGAGCTATTTACCAATCAGACCATGGGCCCAGAAAGAATCATAAATAATTAAGCTTCTATGGAGTCGGCACTTTGAAATTCCAGGAAGTATTAACGATTGGCAGATCTGGCCGCCCATAAATGTCAGTAAACACTTCAGGTTGAGGGCAGAAGGTCTAATCAGGTTGTGATGTAATCAACTCAAGGAGGCTGATACGGGAGCGACACTCTGGGGAGCGCAATCAAGTGAAGCATGACACGGTTTCTTTTTGCTGCGCAGCTTTGTTGAGTCACACCAGGAGGATTTTAGTTTCACGGTCACTAAACTTTTATATTGATGTCAGGGGAGTTGTCTTGCCCTTGTCTCATCTGATTCACAGACCTTGATTAGACCTTGCCATGGTACACTCAAGACAAGCAGCAAGTCTGGTTGTGATATTGATCCCACTGAGCCATAAACTGAAGCACATCTCATACTCCATCTGGCTTTTTATTTGTCGGATTAAAACATAATATATTTCACTACTTTGCACTTTCAACACATTTCAGGCTCAAGGGAGCAAAATGTCTCTAATTTTATTCTTATGTAACAAACAAATCAGTTTTTAATGAGGGGAAGACTGTTCAGGGTTCACATTAATGGGTTGCTCTAGTTTCAATCACACTATATGAGCTTAGCTGTGGCTGGCTGCTTCGCTCATCACTCTCATCATATTTACAGCAAGCAGCTTCTCTGTGTGTTTGAGTAGAGACTGAAACAACAGGAATTTCACCTCATAAAAATAAGCTTCACTGCACTTTATTGCACAGCACTGGTCAGACGCTGCTGTCACATTACAGCTGCTGCCTCTCACTGTCCCTCTCAGTGCTGGAAAGCCTTTAATCGTTTTTATTTTTTCTATGAGTGCTGACAGTATGCTGTTTCCTGCGTCTGATGTTTTTCCAAGGGGGCAATGTATGAAATATAGACCCAATTTCAATCTCATAAGTTGTTTAAGATTTTGCAGTTTACATGCAATTATTTCATCCAAAAATGCTTGCTGGTCTTGTTTAAGCTTTTTGTGTTTTCCTTACCTTATGGGTTGTTTCTATCTACATATGAAGCAGATCCTCCTCCACAGAGTCTACTATGTTGTTCTACAGTACCCAGAAATGGACAAACCAAACACTTGCATTTAATGGACAT
This sequence comes from Plectropomus leopardus, assembly GCF_008729295.1. Classification (NCBI taxonomy): domain Eukaryota; kingdom Metazoa; phylum Chordata; class Actinopteri; order Perciformes; family Serranidae; genus Plectropomus; species Plectropomus leopardus. The sequence goes on along the minus strand of NC_056467.1, from coordinate 13,457,685 downwards.
GAATAACCACTTTATAGGGGTGTGAATCTTTCAGTGTCTCACGATTTGATTCCATTTGATTCGATTCTATTCTATTTTGATTTCGGTTCTTGGGGTCACAATTAGAATCAAAATCGATTCCCGATTCAAAATATGGGAGGTGTAATTTCAGGATCTAAAATTATGGAGGTTTTATTAGGTACAAGCCATTTTGTTGTAGAAAGGTGTTGGGAATCAGAAAGTGAAAAAATAAACATTGTAATTATTATGGTTCAAAAAATTGACACACTTTTTGTTTGTTTTGCAGCTTTTTGTGTATCCCAATATCTGTGCCATTTTGCAAAGCAGCTCCTATCTGTGATGCTGCAGAGGGCCACGTCACACTCCTGACACTTCAGAGAGGGGCCTGATTCTCTGCCTGCTCTGCCTGCAGTCAACACAGAGTTTACATCCATATGAGGCCCTGCTGCTTATTAGACTGTCTCCTGATTTACCCTTGTCTCATTGTTATTGTTATTATTATTATAGGGGCTACCAGAGTTTATTCTACTGCAGTAGGCGCTACCAATAACACAGAGCGATAGATACAGTAGGATTAGGCCAATCACAGTGCAGTTTGCTCCAGATGACATGTGGCATACGTAAGTGGATACAAAGCGTCTGATTGAAGTTTTCTTGACGGCCAGCGTAGTTCTCCTACAAGCTTGGCACAGAGGAGAAATTTAATTTCTGTCTTAAGAGATTGTGCCTGTCTTTGTAGAGAGCATTGTCATAGTCAGTTAATTGAAAAAAAGGCTTTACATTCTTTACAATACAGTTGGTTCATATAACCTTTTCGTTTCAGTTGCTTCAAAAATTCAGCTCATGTCATCAATTTAATGATGCTAGACGAGTGCACTTAAAAAAAACACTGGTAAAAATACTTTATCCAGCTGGTGTTGAGTGTCCATTGCAGACATTTCTTTGACCTGAGTCCCAGCGGAGGATCTGTTAGAGCCTGCACTGACTGATCCGAATCCTGGGGCCTGCAGCCACACTGAGTTCTGATGGACAAACACACACACACACACACACACACACACACACACACACACACACACACACACACACACACACACACAAAAATACATACTGAGGCACAGCTGAGCACCATAGAGCTGAATGCCAACACACCAGATGTGATGTGCACACACACGCACACACACACACTCAGACTTGACATAGCAATAATAAGGTTCACAGTCGTCCTCTCGCTGCAGCAGCTCTCCTCTCCCGACTCTTTTCCTTTACCCTCACTTTTTCTTTCTCTCCCACCTCTCCTTGTCACACTCTTGTTCTCTCTTTGTCTTGTCCTCCCTTGTAATTGACAGCTTCTGCTAGATGACCGAAGGATGCTTCTATTGAAATTGCAGGGGCTCTCAGGTACATTGCATTTTGCCTCTGTATTTTCTAAATTAGTTTTTCACAATATCAGGTGCTGCATGCCTCTGGCCATATGTGACAACAGAAAAAATAAGAAAAACATCGTCTTGGGTCCTGAATTGCCCTCTTGCAATGCTTTTATGATATAAGTTTGAATGTGATATTTGAACACAAACAATCTTTATCAGCAGCCTCAGGGTGTGTTTATGGGGATGGACAGAGATGCTAAGATAAATTTAGACCAGTACAACAGATCTGATTTTTGGACTCCTTCTGGTCTTTCTCTATTATAGTCTGGCTTAAATCAGATTTATCAGTGATATGGAGATCAACCACATGCCAGTAATTATAAATAAACACACAGTCTGTCGGGGCTTGTTACCACCATAGAGGACAGTGAGGTATGGTCTTCATTTTTTTGTTTTTATTTGTTGCACAAAAAACAAAAATTATCAAATGAAGGACCTGTAATCTAATCATATAAAAACAAAAACATCTGCAAATTCATCAAAGCATATCCTTGTCTAAATACTGAACTATTTGTTTTGTATGTTCTGAGTGGTTGCCAACACTGAGTCGCAATATTATTTTGAATGCTCAAAACATGATTAATGGTACAATACATTTTTTTTTAAAAATTGCTTTTTCAATTGCATTCATATCAGCAAATTTATAATGTAAGTAATTCAGCACAGTGATGAACCATCGGTGAGGTCCACTCACATTCCTCCATCTAGCAATTTCCAGGTGCTGGTTGGACCCTTGAGCCCAGCAGACCCCTGAACTTTGTGTAACAGCCTGTCAGATATATTGTTGTTGCTGTTATAGATAAGTGATCTGCTGTTCCACACTGTCAGCTGCTGTGCAGTGCAGCATTGTTGAGTGTGTTGTAGATTGGACTTTTACACAGTAGGCCTTTTGACATCTCAGCACAGGTGTAATTGATAACAGATTATTAGTCTGGGTGAGGTAAAATTAGTTATTTCTTTAAAAAGACATTATACATGTTAGAAAAGACTGGAAACTGTATAGTATTTAATTGTGGAGTTAGACCATTTACCTTTTTTTCATGTTTTTTGTGTCCAGCCTGAAATGGCTCTCTGACGCACTGGAGTCATCCATACATTACCCCTCCGTTAGTGGAGCACATAGCATTAGTGTCGTTTTGTTCATCCTCTGTGTGTGAGCAGCGAGTTCACCAAGTTCCACAAGCCCTGACATCTCTTTCAGTAACTGAATAATTGAATCTGTTAAAAGCCAAAATTACATAAACACAAACAAAATTTCCGACAAGGAACTCGGATATTCCGACTTCCCAGTTTAACTGGAATGCACCATTATTGCTCACTGCTGTTGGTGTGTGCTGGTTCGCAACCATGGATAAACTCCCAAAACAACCGGAAACACCCAGATTGACCTCAAAGACACAAAACAACAAAAAGATGCAAAACAACAACAAAAAAGAGGAAAAACCACAAAGTTTGTGTGTCTTTCTCCTGTGTAGGAGAGGTGGCCTTTGCATGTCTGTGCCCAGCGGCCGGTTGTCTCATAATCGGCTCATAGTGCAAGCGTTAGCTGCTGTTAACGGCTGAAAGAGATTGTTTTTCACTAGTTTTTCAGCCCAGCGTGTTTGTGCTTGGTGCTGCTGGGTTGACTGCTTTTGAGAGTTTGTTGCAATGCAGCGGCTCGTTCTTCGGCTGAGCTCCTTCAGCAGACATGCCCCTGGCATTTCAGAGCAGAGAATGCTGCTTTTTATTTATTTTTTCAGATTTTGAAACCTAACTTTATAAAGACCTAGTTGGCTTAAAAAAAATAAATCATTAATAATTTAATCCAATTGGGCTGGGTAGTTAATAACATTTTTTTCTGTGGTGTGATGAACTCATTCGTTTTTGCTTCAAATGGACTTTAATAGTGCTTCCTTTTAATTTAGGAGTGCCAGTTCAGGGTTTTGGTGTTGTGCATATTGCCTCGCCAACATACCTGACGCACCTAATGGAACAGACACATTATTAATGTTAGTAGTTACATTCGTGTTTTTGCAATGACACAAAGTCGGCTTATGTTTGACTGCTTTTTCCTAATCGTGGGCAGGCCAGTCAGGCTTTAGTTTGACACACTTTGATTAAAGTTGGAGACATTTTATGTCCACTTTAAAGCCAACTGTGGCAGCAAAGAGAACACAACCATCGAGAATTATTTCTGTGTCAAAAAGTGAAGGGAAAATATGATTTGCAATTTATAATCCCAAATGTTAATAAAAGTTTAGTCCCACCACTAAAACTCAAAGCACAAAACGTATTAATATTTTACTCCATGGCTAAGCTGTATAAATCGAATTCTGCAGAACCCCTGTACATTGACACAGGTGTTTGCAGTTATGTCTGATTGGCTGATTATTCCTCTTATTATTATTCCACAAGTTGGAGCTGGATGGTATAAATTTCCAGAGGTCAACAAACTCATGTACGATGATGATGATGATGATGATGATGATGATGATGAAACAACAATTTATTGTTTGGGGAGTGACAGAGCTGTCAATCAGTCACAGTTTGCACATTGCTCATACAGCCTGCAGTTGGAGGTCTAATCAAGCGCATTAATTTCAAACACCTGTGTGGGTGAACCGTGGCTGTAAGCTGCAGGAGGGTTGATATTTTCAGATGCTTTGTCTTCCTCACTGGGTCTCTAGAATGCCAAACACTTGACATCTCAAGCCTCTGAGGATATTTAAAGGCCTTGAATGTCAACAAACATTTAAAAGGCTCCTGTTTCACTGGGCTTTGCTCTTGTAGTGGATCCCTGCTGCTTCCTTGTGTGTACTGGGAAGGCCATATAAGGCAGAAGATCTGTGTTGGACCTTGAGACCTTGTGTCCCGTGATAGACGCACTGGAGTTGAGTGTAACATGTGGTTTATAGTGAAACCGCGCCAGCAGGAGCAGATAAGATCTCTTGTGTTTGGGAAGTTAGAGGTAAAGTCCTGTCCTGTTGCAGATCTGCAGCATATATGAAGCCAGAAAAAGAAGAAGTGTGCATGGTGGGAGTTGTGTGAAAATGCGCAGCTGAGGTGTGAAGATACACCGTGAAAGTTGAATTTTCACGACTACACGACTTTCATTTGCACGGATGAACTGGTGCTCATGGGAGAGCAGGCATGACCTCGAGGGGGATCAGCGCACGCGGAGGAGTGACGTACTCAGCTCCGGTTTGACTGACGCTTCTTTTGATGTGTCCATGTGGCGTTGAGCGTTAAAGTACCGGCTGAGCTCGCTCTCTTTCCCTCTCTTTCTCTCCCTCCCTATCCCTCTCTCTCTCTCTCTCACGCTGCTCAGCCGTTATATCCTCGCGCACCATAGCTCGAGTATCAGTTACTGGGTCCCGACCAATCCCCGCGCGCTGTCAGAACTCGAGAGGAGACAGCAGACCGGAGAGAGGCAGACGCATTCAGAGGGGAGAGCAGGCGAGAGGAGCACACCACCCAGCCATCTATCTATCCATCCATCGTCTGTCCCCCTTCACCCCCCTCCCAGCACACAGACAGCTCCCTCCTCCTCCTCTTTTCCTCCCCTCGTCCGCCAGGTCCTCCTGACTGCAGCTGTTTGGGTGAAGGCGCGAGGCAGGATGCGCGATGGGACAAGCGTGCGGACACGCGCTCCTCTGCCGTAGCCAGCCGCCGTCCTCCGAGATGTAAGTGTGTCTCTCTATTTGTTAAACTGTGTGTTGTGCTGAAGGTTCTTGACAGTTACAAACGCAGCGCACAAACTGAACGAGGCACATGGCGCCGCATTGAGCCAAATACACGCTGGTGGTGAAGTAGTAGTGTGAGTGTGACCTGCTGGGTGCCCCCCCCCCCCCGCAGACCAGGTGAACAGTGCAGGTGGCTGTCAGTTAATCGGTGTGTAGCTCACCTCCATCATCACACTAATATCACAAAAATGTTCCTGGCAGTGTGTTTGGTCTGCTCCACACAGAGTTTATTGACCTTATAGTGCCTTTGTATCTTCCAGGATATCATAACAGTACACTGATAGGCTGCTTCTCCTCTGATATCCCTACTGGGATAGATATATTCTCTGTGATAGCCCTCATACTTGCATTCTCTCAGCCTTATGTTCATTTTTTACAAAGGGCTGACTTTGAGCATACCATCTGATCCTAAGTTTGGTCTGATGTCTTGTTACTAGGGCTGTTTTAACAATATTTTTTTAAATTTGCAATTCATCAGTTAATTTCATTTTTGAGTCACATATTTACCATTCCATTTTTTATATTACAATACATTTATTAAGTTCATATTGACAAAATTAAACAATTCTTTCCAGATTGTCTCAATTAGGAATCAAATGACAGCAAAAAACTACATGGGACTACCATAGAGTGAGCATGTGTGTAAAGCGGAGACTCATGGGTACCCATAGAAACCATTTTCATTCAGGTATCATGAGGTCAGAGGTCAAGGGACCCCTGTCAAATTACCCTACAGCTTGTCTGTTGCTGAAATTTAGCCTAACTTTGGAGGGTTATTTATCTCCCTTAATGAGAAGCATGACATGATTGGTATCACTGGATTCCCCAGGTCTTCTTTTTCCATATAATACCACTATCAACACTGTTGCCTGAAACCTCAGCCCATTGCAGCCTCTTGAAGACCGAAATGTCGGCCAGTGATTAACGCAATTTTTTTAATTAAAAAAAAAAGCGTTATATATGGACCTTAATTGCATCACAGTTAACATCATAATGCTGACAGCCCTAGTTCTAACCTAGAAAAAAATTAAAAAACAGCAAAAAACTCATGGTTCCACTTTCTAATATATAATGGCGATATGCTGTATTTAATAGCTTTAGTAATGGTTAACTAATAATTTACTAACCCTTCATAGATCAGTTATAAGCTCTTTGATTGCAAGGTTGTGGAAAATTCTCTTTGATGGATTAGAGCGGTACAAAAACTGCACCGACCAAGTTATTATGCATTTTATTAACTGATTACCAATGTCTGTATAAGCTCTATAAACAGCAAGAACACCAGCTTTAGAGATCTCTCACAACTTGGTAAAACAAAATTTGTTCTTATTAATGATTTACAACAGATCTTAAAAGCATTAGAGGGTGATTTATTAACCATTAATAAAGCTGTATTTGTAAGTACCTTACTAGAAGGTCATTCCCCGTGTTTCACCAAATTTTGTGATTTTTTAGTTTTTGGATAAACTTGAAATTTTTTCTGTCGAAAACCCACAAAATACATAATCACAAAGCTTAAAACCAGGCTGTTTTTTCAGTGTGAATTTTCATTTTTTAACCCTGAGGCCATTTTCACGTTAATGAAAAATTTGCATTTTTGGGGATAAGTGGTTTTCAAAGGACATCACATACATGCCATGAATCAAAGGAGGCTGACCCAATCATTACTAATGCAATAAAGCAGCCCACAGTTGCATCCGATCTTTGTGAAGCTTATAGTTTCTGTTGAAAATGTCTCAGTGGGGTTTTCAATTCTGTTTATCAGTTTTCTTTTATTTATTTTTTTAAGAAGACACATTGGATTTTCACTAATCAGTATTGTATAGTATGTATGAAATCTAATACTAATAGGCATGGAATAGCAGTTTTAACCAGATGTTTTGGTGATTTTGGATACAGCTAAAAATTTTGGACTAGTAATTGTGCAAGAAAGGGCTTTAACAAAACATATGGGTATAGGTAAAAGTGCCTGATGACCACATGTCACAGGTAGAGTCAACATCACAATAATTCCTGGAAAGCCTTAACTTTAGTTAGGTGAGTGTGGCATCAGATGTATGACAATTTAACATGCTCGTAATTAACTAATGCTGTTTCACATGTGCCGATATTAACTGCCACTTGCATGATATAAGTCCTCGCACACTAATTCAACAACATACAGGCAGCTATGAGCGAGAAACAAATCATAGGCAGAGGCAATTATGGGACCTGTGTGTGTAGCACTAAGCAGCAAGCACACGGAGCGGACACCATTTGGAAAAGTGTCCTAATGGAGAGTTCTGCTTGCGCAAATTGAGCTGACTTTTGATAGTTTGAGGACGGAAACCAAAGGGGACGCCCTTTTATGACTGGTTACTTTCTTTTTTTTATCACACCCACAGGGGCCTTCTTGTGCCTTGATTGTGTTTCAGCAAATGAACAGATTCTTTAAGCAAGCCAGATTTCTCCAATGTTTAAAAAAGATTGCTCCACTGTACTTGTGTAAAGGCTTTCTCTCTGTATCCATCAAGGCTTCAGGTAGTTGAGGTGGAGGGATTATACAATATTAAACAGTTGAGGTTTGAGGTTAAAAAAAGAGTATCCATCTCGGATGAACCTTGTTGGTCTCGGGAGTGGATGCAAGGAAGAACAGACTCCAAACACTGAACTAAAAGTGTTGAGCATCTTCACATCTACAGATAGCAGATATACAGTGTAGGGTCATAGCTTGAGCAGGATAGGGGCTGTAAGCACCATGTACCAGTAACAAGTTTATTGTGGGATAGTATGACTTTCTAGAGTACAGAGTGAACCATATTTCATTGTGTTGTTGAATATGTGCTGTTACTTAATTCCTATATATTTTGACATCTGTTGATGTTTAATGCTGGCAAATGAACGGGAAGTTAAGCTTATGATGCAAAGTTTGCAGTTCAGAAATAGAACTAGTGACAACGGAGCAGCACAGTTGTTTTATCGTTGGCGTTGCTACCGAGCCGACTCAATGCGTAAAGCCACCTCGTGACGTCCCTGGAATGTGGTTATGTACAGAAGTGACTTGAGATAAAAATGAAAATAATGCAGACTAAAGATAGCCACTACAGGGATTGTGTACTGTATTGTATAATTAATGAAATTCAGGCCTTCTAGAGTGTTACAGGTAGATTAAGTGAGTCAAATGAATTATTAAGCATATCAACTACAAAAGGTGCTAATTTGTCAAAGAATTGTTCTTTAAAACTTCCTCAAGAGACGTGTTTATTGAACTCTGTGGTAAATTGTTAAAGCCATTAGTAGTGGTGGTGTTCAGTCCGTGTGTGTTTTCCATGATTTCTCTCAGTGTCGCCTGTTAGGGGAAAAAAAACCTTTTAAAGGTCAAGGCCACACTTGGTGTTTGACTAAATGTTAGCTAATTTAAACAAGTTTCTTGTGTTTTAAATGAAAGTTTGACATGTGGACACAAAACATCTGCTCTCAAATTATTTGACATCTATCGCTGACCAGCAAAAGATTGTGATCGAAACGCATGGTTAATCGCATAGCATACTGTATAAACTAAAATGTATACACTGTATGGTGAGAGCTTCCTTTAGGACATATCTTGATGCCTGTATTTTGTGTTTTTTTTTTTTTTTTTAATGCTCTAAGTTCCTCCTCTCTCTCCCGAATAGTATCATTTGCAGATAACAACATTGTGATGTCATTATACGCTGATTAAAATATTAGAGACAACTCCCTCATATCAAGTTTCAACCCCTTTTTGTCTGTTTGGAAAATCCTCATCTAATGTGCTCCTTCATTATTGGTTTAAATCCAATAAGGAAAATCACAGAGGGATAATGGCTTTTATTCACCTCACCAGCGCTTGTCCGAAAAGACTAAGCTTCTTACACTGAGCATTCATTGGCCAGTCTATGAGAAAATAACCTGAGTTGTGCCAGGATAATAATTGTGCAAGGTGGACATCAATGATCTCTGACATACAATTAGTTTCAGTAGCTGGTCTCACCTGCTCCCCTCAGGCCGGAGTCACTTTGAATGGCAGATTTAGCATCGGTGATCAGTTAAGGGCATGAAGTGTGATGCTGTCATGAAATAAGCAAGAGCTGATGTCACACCTGTGCCCCCTGAGATATGTCGCAAATAAAACCAAGCTAGAGCAACATCCACAGTCCTTTTGGTTTCCATCATCCTGAGTCTTAGATCCCTGGCTTCTAGTTTAGAGATGGAGTTATTAATAAGAAATATTGACCAAGCTCTACAGTTTCAGGAATCACATCCATGTATTCTGTCTAAGCTTAGACCTCCGTCACCCTTGGATTATTTTCCGACGCTCTGCCCTTTTGCTGCTGTGTGTGTTTGCGTTGTTTTAAACAGCCTTTTGAGGAGCACATGTTCACATTCAATTCACTTTGTTTATCTGCTGTTATTATCTTGCATCATTTTTATCAGCCAACAGGCTTGCCCTTATAATCTGTATTTGGGTGTGTGTGTATTTGTGTGCCAGCGGCTGTGCATGTGAACGGTCTACAGGCTGAAAAATATTGCAATTTACTGGATTGACGCCAGGAAGTCAGATCTCTCAGTCTCCTGCTGAACGAACACGTACACACACACACACACACACACACACACAGAGAAATGCACAAAAATACACAGCAGCAGCAGCAGCACAGTTGTAACCTGATTCCTGATGAGTGTGTGCGTGTGTGTGTGTGTGAAAGAGAGAGAGAGAAAGAGAAAGGATGCTGACGTTGCACTGTTATCATCAGTAATGGACTCATCAATACTAAAATATTCAGAGAGAGAGAGAATAGACAAAGAGGGAAGTGAAAGCAGAGAGAAACCATTGTGCCTCCTTTTGCATGCGTTTGTGTATCTTAAGAATGTGTTTGCTCCAGCAAAACATTTGGCTTAATAGCGTTCAATTTACGGATCTGAATTTCAATTCTCCTTTCTTTGAGCCCACAATTGTATGAGTACTCAGCTAAGAAGATAATATACATACTCAAACTGCTGATACACACTATTTGTATGGAGAAGAGCAGTAGATATTAACTACCATTTGATTTGCTCGCACACCCATGAAGTGCAAATTGAACTTGAAATTATTTTTTATTTTAATACTGAACTCTGAGAGCATTTGGTTGCATGCTCCCATTAATTTTCTTCACGAGTGTTACTGTAAAAGGTAACTGGCAGAGCTTTTTCAGCTGAAGAATCAAAAGATGAGCAAAAAATCTTTCTCTAGAATATAAAGTCAAAAGTCCAAAGTGTGAGAGAAGAGAGAAGTCAACTTTTGGCCTCCAAGCAATTTTTAGGTAACAAACATCTATTCACCGAGCTTAAAATTCTTGTCTCAACACCACCAATGGTAGGTTTATAATAGAGATTAAGCTTTGTAGAGCTTTGATAATACAGCAGTTTTGTATCAAAACAGTGTGGGTAGTATGTACAGATGACCCGTGGTAAACTTTCCTTCATCTAACTAGTGGCTAAATATAGAGAATGTTCTTAGAAACACATTTTAGTGCAGTTTTAAGCTGTTATAGCAATTAGTGCACAGAAAGCTGGTGCCATACTCGTTCCTGCACAGTGAAAACAGAGGCGAAACCGTAAATTTAAGCAGCACTGATCAAACATAAAACAAGATTCTGTTACTGAGTTCTTACCATGTTTTCAGAAACATGTTTTAGCTTTGTGTGTCATGTTTTACTATAATACGAAGATTACCACCATTGTTTCACACATACAAGTTTGCATTATGTCACCCACTAGCGGGAGCATTTATTGGTATGGTGTGGTGCTGTGCATTCTGGTAGTTGTAGATTTTCAAAGAGCAAAAGCCTCCTTTTTTGTTGATTTTCTCAGATCACGTCACACCAATTTCAAAGTGATTGCAAAGACATCCTAATTGTATTAAAAGGCTTCTTGTCAGCAGTGAAATACCTCCTTAAGGAAATTCAATACATTGCAAAGGGGAAACTGCGATGGCTGTGATTTGTGTCTGTGGCTAAACCAAACTGAAGGAATAAACTTTGTTTCTCACAAACATGGCTAAAAAAGATTGTAACCTTATACTGTGACAGAAAACTGTTATCATCAGTTATGCAGGGGACTCTCCTGGACCTCATTAGCATTGAGGTTATCACTGAGGGATAACCTCAAATGCAAATATAGAGTGGAGAACACTGCTTTCAGACCCTCTTGACCCTGCCTCACTTCTTCTCTACGTCTCTTTAGTTGAATCTACACTTGAAAATGTGCAGCTTCATCAGTGTAGATAGGTGTAGAGATCATGAATCGCACTGCCCAGAGTGTCATCCTGAGTCACACACACATGCACATGCCATTCATCTGTCCCTTTTCCACACCTGCTTATCCAGCACAGGATAAGCCACAGTGGTGAAACAATCCCTCCCTTATTTACATCCACTAGAAGTGTTTGTTTTTTGGCACTGACAGGCTCAGATTGTTATTACAACTGTCTGACAACATTACAGAAAGGAACACAAAGACGTGAAATATTTCCCCTCTCTGATGCGGTCTGTTTGTTCATGTATAACCAAGTTTTGCTCAAGGAGAAGTCTCGTGGAATCTCACAGACTTTTCCACATTGTTTTGAAATCATGACATTGAAAATCTTTTGGATAGCACTTTTCCCAGCACTCCTCTTTTCAACTCTCACTAACATTTGCACCCTTGCTTTTTTGCAACAAGTCACCTCTCAAGATGTTTCAGAACAAGACTTCTCCCTGAGTGAGACTTGGTTAGCCACAGTAACACAAAGGTCAGCAAAAGGTAAAGGATAAAAATTGAATTTCTCTGTAGGGTCCTATCTGTATTGTTGTCAGACACTTAATAATCTGAGCCTGTCAGTGGCAAAAACAAGTACTTTTTATGAATACATATTGACAGTGCACACCTGTCCGAAGGGACTGCATTGCAGCCTTTTTTGCCACTGTGTCTGGAGTCATCTCTCTCAATACTGGACCAAATTAAAAAAAAAGTGTTGCCTCCTAAGACACAAAAACATTTAAAAAATGAAATGCATGTTGAAAAATATCAAAGTTTCATTTTATATCAAATTGATTCAACTCAATGCACTCTGTAAAATCCATAACAAGGCTTTTATTTTTCTGTGTATAAGCCAGAGGGAGGAGATGGACGCATTCATTTAATGCTGCCAACAAGCTGTTTAACATTCATGTTAAACAGTGGATAATTTATGTAATGAGATGGAATACAACTGTCCCAATGGAAATCCATTTTTTCATTAGCTGCAGCTAAATGGTGTGCGGCTCTCCTTGATTTATTTTCTACCAGTGATTTCCTGTAGCCAATATAAATCATTGTGGTCATCAAGTGCCTGCGATACATTTTTATCAAAATCGATCAGTTTAACAATAGCTATTTAATAAAATATAAGATATTAAATGGGGTCTTAGGATGTCCCTGGCAAATACTGTACCTCCTATTTAAGATGTCAGTGGAGCTAATTTGAAATTAAGGAGGCTGAGCACGGAGGAAAATTTTATACTGTGTAGAAGTAACAAGTTTTTGTGCTTGACATGTAGGCTAATAGTCTCTGTAATGACTTCAGCAGTTTCAACTATTCAAATTAAAAGATGAACTAGTCAGAGAACAATTATTCAATATAAATTACAAAGTCATAAAAACTGATTTCCAATCAGATTGAAAACAATGTTTTGAGTCCTGTCAGATTTTACATGTAACTCCGATAATCTAAATACACATCATGCACAATTTGTCAGTGGTAAAATGTAACTAACTACTGTTAAGTACTAATTTGTAAACACGGATTTGAGGTACTTGCACTTTACTTGAGTTTTTACATGCCACCTTATATTTCTACTCCACTATATTTCAGAGGGAAATGTACTTTTTACTTCAGCATATTTATCTGAAACCTTTAGTTACTATTGCTTTACAAAAAAAAACTGAGAAGTGTTTACAGAATATAATATTTTGTCATAAATTAAAACTACCCAACGACTTACAGCTGAAACGATTGATGGATCAATCAATTAGCCAACTGGCAGAAAATCAATTGAAAAAAAAAATCAACTATTTAACTATATAACTATCAACTATTTTTTCATAAGAATATATTTATAATACATTTTTAAGGGTTTAATTTAGATATTTCTGAATCAGGTGCTTTTATTTTTATTACTTTTAAGTGCTTGCCCCTGACTCACCTGTCTCTGAATACATCCTCCACCACTGCAGTTTATACCACCGTGAACAAGGATCATTTTATAAATGTAACCAAAATTGAGCCAAATGTAATGCTGTCATTTTAAATATTTTACTGTGAAACCACTGCAGGTGCATGATGTACATTAAGAAGTACGCAGTAGTAAAATTGGACAGCTCATGCTTGAATTTTCACCACATCATTCAGTGATAATTCACACTGAGACATTCAGACGTACAGTAGGTTTTAGGTGGTGAACCTGTGCCGTGTTTCCATTGAAGAAGGACAATGGTCTTGATTACAGTGCTGAGAAACTGTAGCACAGAGTTAAACAATGAAAACAATGATGTCTTGAAACCCAATGCACCTACATGAAACATATGTGTAGACCTGCCCAGCAGCTGCAAATGGGCAGTTTATTATAATAATTTCTGAAATTAACAACCTTCCGGCGTCAGGCATGAATATTTTCAAAAGTACGTTTGCTTCTATATGAAATAAAATGACTTTGTTCCATACATTCCCAGCCTAGACAACATTGAAATATTAGTTTTAATTTTAATTTTTTGACTATAAACGTATCCCTTAAAACATTTGTACTATTTCTGTGCTTATTTTCCATGAAAAAAAGCAGGAGTGTATGCTTTTGCAGTGTTTTTCTAGAAACTGTAAGATTGTATGCCATCTCTGCTGTTTCTACTGTGGCTTCTTAACAAGAATAGAAAACCTGACCAGCTGGTCACTTGTGATGACTGTTTTCTCACACCATATTTGGAAGTGTTATTTTAAAGACAGCAGCTTGAATTACAGTTAGGTAGAGCTCAAACTTTCATATGTTTTAAATTTAAGATTAAAGCTGCAGCAGTTTAGTGTTGTTTTGATGTTAGAGGAATGTTTGGATGGAGTGCAGTGTATGACAGTTATGGTAAGAGTGCGGCTCCAGGGAATGAATTTAAGTCAATACAATATCTGTGTGTGTGTGTGTGTGTGTGTGTGTGAGTGTGCGTTTGTGCGTTTGTGTGAGCCTGGAGGTGGCTCGGGGAAATGAGCTTGACAGCTCCCGTGGTTTCCATCTTTGGCTCCAGCAGCTCCTGTCAGCCTTCTTATCTCTATGGACTGTTGCCACAGACAGGTGTTCCTGTGTGTGTATGTGTGTGCGTGTCTGTGTGTGTGTGTACACACAAGAGTGTGTATGTGTTTACAAGTGTGTTAGCATATAGAAGTTACAAGTGTGTGCATGTATAGGCACATTTGTGTTGCTGTCAGTAATCCAGTGGACCACTGGACAACCACAATTGTGTGTTTGTGTGCATGTATGTATGTGCGTGTGTGTGTGTTTATGTGTGTTGCTCTCCCTGGAGAGATTAAGGTGGGAGACTAGGCAGCTGTGTTTGGGACACAGAGCTTTGGTTTAATTAGAAAACAGTATCAAGTAATGCTCTGTATGTGTGAAAAGACCTCATTGATAGGCAGCAGAGGTGTATATTTATGTGTGTGTGTGTGTGTGTGTGAGAGAGAGAGAGAGAGAGAATGTGTGTCCTCTTTATTTATAGCCTAAGAGGTAAATAACCTTAAATAAACATGGCATAATCTTTCCAAAGAGATTGCATAAAGCAAACAAGGTTTGACATTCGGCTTAAGCACTTGCACAAGATTGTGTTTAAGGTTTGTTGTTCTGGTGTAATACCACAATGCTTAAATGCATTCACTACTTAAGTCTGAAGGTCATTGTAGTTTCATGGTGAACAGCTGCAACTATTTTAGTTAGTGTAAGTGTAGCTTTACTCATTTGTCTCTGCAGGGAACCTATGCGTCCTTCTTTAGACAGATGGGAAGTTCCATGAGTAGACACTTGATGCAAATTATCTGCACTGACACTTAATTTAACCGATATAATTGTGCAACGCACTGTGCTTCGCATGGATGTTTATAACTGTAACTCAGTGTGCATATGCTCCAGAGATATACAGAAGATAACTCAAATTCACACATCCATGCTCAAAATAGAAGACATGATTTGATAATGCAGATTGCAAAGTGAGGGAACAAAAGAAGAGACAGGCCAGAGAAAATGACCAAAAATTAGGATTGTTTCAAGCTGAAACAATATAAAAACTCTTAAAGTAGGTCTATTGAAAATCCAAACTAGCTTACCACAGTAGCATGAAATCAATACTTCAGCATCTCAACAGTGAGCATCCAGTCCACAGAGTGGACCTGACACACGTTAAAATTAATGTTAATAGTAACGTTAGCCTCCCTCTGGCCTGTCAATGGCTGGAGCTCCCCGCTCATCTGCCGGCAAAATGATGCTAAACCATCCAGCGGATGAGTGGGGAGCTTCAGGCAGACAGAGGGAAACCAGCGTTGTTCATCTGCACAAACTGCACAAACTGAGACACAAAGCTGTATAAAAAGTGGCAAAGTTTCCCTTTTAAGAACATAAATCAATATATTGGTTGGTTAGGTTTTCACAAGTTGACTGAAGCATTTTTTTCTTTGTTTAATTTTACTTAGGGATAGGACCACAGAAATTTAAATGCTGCTGTCATTTTTTGAAAGCCTCAGTTTTTTCACGTTTTTTTTTATGATTATCACACACTCACACACAAACTTACAGTACTTCCTCTCACAGCCTTGCACAAAATACTTCCAAAATAAAATATTAAAATATCAGGTGGTGTGAGTAGCAATTTGACCCTAAATATTTTATGCAATTTAAGGAATAAAAGATTAAAATTAAAATTAAAATTAAATAAAAATTGTGGACTGTTCTAAAAAAAAAAAAAAATTAGTTGTTCATTTAAGAGACCGTTCCCTTTATCTCTTTTGTTTATCTTTTGTTTATTCATTATTGCTCTGTCATAAAGCAGAGGTATCTCTTATGCAGGGACTCAAATAATGGAGTTGGATCAATAGTTAGAACAGTCAGTTACTAAAATATTCGATAGCTGCCACACACATGTAGCGCCTGCTCTCTCATACATTTTTTACACCTGCAAACATGGTAGTAGTAAGAGTAAATCCTGTAGTGGCACACTGTATTTGAAATCAGTGTGACTATTTGAAGAAAAGAGGTGGGAAATTAAAATGACACAAGATGACTTAAGAAAATTATTTATGAATCTCAAACTGACAGACACATAAAACCCTTTCACACAGCTCAAAATGTCTTGAGTGGACGGTGTAATGAGGACAGATTATGTCTCTCACATCCTGTGTTTCACTCCTGTAAAAACAAACTGTTGTTGCTGTTTTTTGGTGTTGATTTGTTGCAGATAAGCAAACTAAAAATGGCACTGTTATCAGTAACTCCCATGACTCAGTTTAGCTGAACTGATTTCATTTCATTCATTCAGCAACATTGTTGTTGTTTACCGTGTATCATTACTTCTGCTTCTGTGGTTGGTTTTATTATCTTTTCAAATGTTTTCATTTCTGACATCTGTCCTGTGTTGCTGTTGTAAATCCACAGTTGTTGTTTTTGTTGTTGCTGTGGATTTTGCAGATGTTTCTTCTGTGCCTTTTGAACAGCAGCTGCAGATGTTTTTTCTATCGTGTTTTCTACTCATTTCAACACAAATCTTTTCCTGTTATTAGTGTCATTGTTTCACTGCTACAGATTCAGCTGTTTGTTTCCCAAAGTCATATTGGCGTTTTTGTGGTAGTTATTGTGACTATTATTGTCGGCATTGTTGTGCTCACTCTCTCGAGTAGCAGAATGTGTTCCTGTGCTCTGGTTCCTCTCGCCCTGACTGCAGGGCTTTTTCTTATTGATCGGCTCTATTGATTCACTCACACAGAGATAAAGCCACTGACGGGCTGTAAGTGTCGTATTTGGGACATTCAGGAGTTTTGTGATGCTTGTAGGGCTGAATGAAATGACACGATCAACAACATATGAGCACGCAGTCTGTGGAGACACACATACGGCACATACAAACAGATGCAGACTCAGCTACTCACACACACACACACACACACACACACACACTCTCTCTCTATGGTAGGAATACACATATTATACCTCATAAACTGTAATCATTTTCATAAAAGGCTGATTGTATTTCTTTTTGCAGGCTACTGTGCATCCAGTATTTTGACACAGGAGTTAATTTCATGCTGATTGCCAAATGGAAAGAGGATGGAGATTGTTGTGATCACATGGGTGATAAACTATTGACTGTTTGTGTAGCTTTCTTTCCTCACTGTCTATATATGGCCCCTCCTGTTAAGTGTTGCTTTGGTTTACTAATTTGTAAGGCTGATCCCAAATGCTTCAAAGCTTCTCTTGTTGCCATGGTAATTGCCGTCCAAGTCAGTATTTGAATGCTTCGATTTTTGTTCAGTCGTTTCACCACAAAAATAGAGGAGAAAATTGAAAGGAGGTGGCAAATATTAGACTCAAATATGACTGGTGTTCTCACAGCCAGGGTTTCCCACACATTCATTTATTTGTGGCAGCCCGCCATGATTAAAACATCTGCTACCATGCATTGATTTTGGATTTTTGGACCATTTGTTTGGAGTGCTATTGAAATATGTTGTTTTGTTATTCATTGCACCACACTTTCCGGGTGCAGAGCATACTGGGCACAGAGGAAGTAGCAGACCATCAGCTGCAGTGAAAATGAAACTGAACCATTCATTGAACTGGGTTTAAAAGTTTGCTTTCACTCGCCTCTGCAGCAGCTGCTCCTCTCATCCATCAATCTGTACTGATCAGATCGACTGATGAATTATCCATCCTGCAACTCAAACTCCACAAGCCACTGATGAGGAAAAAAGGACTTGTTAAGAGTTCTGCCTATTATGTGTTCAAAGACCAGCAATAACTTCCAAATGTAGAGAAGAGACATAGAATGATCATAGAAAGGGACATAATTGCAGATGGTTATCTACAGCTGTCAAATGTACTAAAGCACCTGCTTTTCATCTAGTAATTAAACCCAACCTGCTGCAAGTTATTAATAACTTTGCTTGCAGTAGTCCACCTTCCACCTTATCTTTACTCTCTCTAAAACGCTCTCCCTAACTCTCTGTTGAAGCTTCAGATATTCACAGATAATTATCACTGAAACTTCAAAGCCCCTAGAATGGTTGTCAGGACAGCCTTACTTGTTCTTATTATTTTTGACAGACTTACTCTCTATTTTCTTCATCACCTCATTTGTGTGTCACTGTCTCCATCTCCCCATGTATCATATTTGTTTTTTCATTTCCTTACCTCTCTGTTGCAACTTTCCACCTCCACACCCTTGAAGTATCACCCACCAGACAGAGACAGTAAGAGACAGGTGTGACAGAGAAATGAAGAGGTTGCTGAAATGGCTTGATAGATGAAGGGCAGGTGTTTTATCTAAAGAGTGGTCCAGGTTGCCTGGCAACTAATGGTGTCACATGTTACCTTACATGTAGGGGTATTATATTCCATCGATCCTAGATGAAGTATTTCCCTCATTTCTGTTTATATGATCTATCTATATATTCTTATCTATACAGTCTTGGAAGTGTGAATCAATATATTTTTATGTATTATATTGTGTGCAGTGTGTTTGGGACTAAACTGTGTGTGTGTGTGTGTGTGTGTCTGTGTCTGTGTGTCTGTGTGTATGAGAGAGAGTAATAATATTTAACAATTTAATTATTTGTTATTTTGCTTTGGCAAAAATATGACAAACATTCATGCCAATAAAGTTGATTTGAATTTGAGAGAGAGAGAGACAGAGAGAGAGAGAGAGAGACAGAGAGAGAGAGAGAGAGAGAGAGAGAGAGTCGTCAGTGGCTTTGCAACAAGTGTGTTACACATGACAAAGCTGCTACACATTTTTACTTGAGGTTTGTCTTCTTTTTTCCCTCTCGTTTTCCTGGGGATATTGTTGCATACTGAACCAATGGCAGTTGAGTAGACCAGTCAAAAACATGTAATACTTGGAATGAATCAAATGTCTGACTTAAACTTCATTTAAAAATGTTAGTACATTTTTGTAGGACGAGCGCAAACCAAAATTTTATTTCAAGTTTTAAGTGTTAAATGATGCTCTTGTAGTACCTAGTACTCAGTTATGTTTGGACATTGGAGCAAAATACACATTTATCTGGATGGGTTTACATTAGTGTCAGTTAAAAGCTGGGTACGTCTCGGACACTGGCCACTGATGAAGCTGCCGTATATGACACCCTGTGAGTGTGACCTGACTGGCCTGTTTTGATGAGTTTCTTCCTGCTTTTACTGAAGCCTGAGTTGCTGTAGACGGGCGGGGCATTGTCTTGTATGGCAGCTCTGCCAACATTGCATGAATGTGTGAATAAATAGAAAGGCGCTATATGAAAGCAGTCCATGCAGTCCACCAGCCCTCTGGACTTGTGGTTGTCAGTCCTGTTTGTTATGTCCAGGTTCCTGCTGGTTTTCATTCTCACTATATAATGCATACTTATTTTCACCTGGGACACCAGGTGATTGCAGTTAACTACTGCGTGAATGGAAAATCAGCAGGACGACTCTGCTGCCCACTGCTTGCTCGGACTGGATATGGCAGGTATATCAGAGAGCAGAACCAGAACTCAACACAAGTGTGCAGTCATTTCTTCATGTTTTATAACTAAATGACAGAAGATTCTTGTCATCAAGTCTTGCCCTAACTGTATTGGGTCTGAAATAAACAATGTTTCATCTTGATGCAGACAACACCATTTCCATCCATTACAGTCACATTTTTGTTGAATTTGTATTAAAATGAGTTTATCAAACAGACCCCCGGTCCCATATTTACACCGCCCATGATGACTTCTTCAAATAGCTTGTTCCGATTTGAGGATTTACCACTTCATTATAAATTTTCCAAGCAAAGTACTTTACAACAAGATTCCATCAAAAAACAAATAGATCGGGTTAAACCACAGGCCAAAAGATAAAAGAAATAAAAGTCAACCAAGACACAATGAACTAATAAAAGAGTGAGTGAGGAGGATTACAGAGCCTAAAACAAAAGACAGTCATCAAGTTGTTAAATTGAGAAAGAATAATAATAGATCATGAAAATCCTGTTGCATTAAAATAGCTTTGAGGAGGGAGTTTATAGAGAAAACAGACTTGGCACGCCTCAGATCGTAATGCAGGGAGATCCAGAGATGGACCACACAAGTGGTCACAAATTTCCCCGCTGAAAGATCACAGAGATGACATAACAAGAAAACCTCGTAGTCAACCCATGCAGTGAAGCTGGTGTAATGTTTGTTTGCAGCCTGCCAACTGTGTTTTAAATTAGCTAAAGGTGAGAGATGAATTTTCGCTTTTTGAGAGAGAGAATACAAGGAATTACAATTATCAAGAGTCGGAGGAAAGTGAACGGCCTTTGGAAGGTCAAAATAATTTTTTGTTTTAATAAATGGAGAGATGATGGTCAACAAATACCTCCATGTTGACAGAAGTGTGCTTGATTTTGGATGTTAGGCAACTATGGATACTGTTGATGGTGCAAAGACAGTCTGAGCAACAAAATAATTTCAGTTTTTTGTTATTCTACAACAGGCCAAAATACAGTGTGCTGTGTTAAGCGTATTGTGTTTTTGAAGGATATAGAGCTGCTTGTCTTTGATGTAGCAATGGATTAGTTTGTTGTACACTTCAACAATATGACCTAAAGGCACCATGCAGATTAAAAGTCAGTGATCCCAGTACGGATCTCTGAGGAATATCAGAAAAGGCTAGCAAAGCAGAACACAAAAACAAGGGCTGCCCCCTGAAAGTGGAAGATTTGAGTCATCAGTCAGAGACCCCTCAGTTGATTAACATTCTTCAAGTCGAGCAGTAGTTACAGTATGCAGCTGTTGACAAAGACTCAAGGTGTGTCCAACTGAGTCAAAGGCAGCTGCCTGGAGGAAGAAGAAAAGTGTTTACCTCTGAATTTACAGCTGAATTTACAGCTCAAAGCAACTTAATACGATGCAGTCTCTCTCGCATTAGTATTAAATATATGTTGGCCAAAAATGTTGTTGCACATTTTGTTGGATAAAGTTGGAAAGCTAAATTAGCTTGTATGCTATGTCATGTTGCTTTCATCCTGAACACCATGTGGAATCTTGTTCAAAATCTCAAATTATGTATGGAAAAAAGGGAAGGAGTAGTCAAGTATTTCTGTTGCAAAGCCAAATCCTGAGTCGATAATGTTCTTAAAAAAAAGAAAAACAAAAAAAACCCCACAACATATTAATAGATAAGCATGATAGAATTTTTTGATACATGTAAAAGGCAGAACAGCAGCAACTGCTAATACGGTGAAGATTAATATGGAAAAATGCCCACAGTCTTTTTAGTCGGAAAAAAATACCTCGGTATGTTGATTGGATAATATGTGCTGAGGTAAAGAACTGCAGACAGACCTGCAAAGCTGAGATCATACATAGTCTGCACATGAGGGAGTCACACAATGATGGGAGACCAAAGACATTAAGCAGTCGTCTCCTTGTAGAGAAAACTGGTGGGTTTAAAAACACACGATGGACATTATGTAAACTCTAAGCCAACTTGGATACTGCACTGTCACAAAGTGCTCTTTAGTTTATTCATTTCCTTTACAAGGTCTGCTTACAGATGGACAGAAATGTTAAGTGCCTCTACCACAGACTTTTAAATTGCACATTAGAGTAGTATAAATCAAGCTGCGTTAATTGAACTCTGGCAAAAGCTTGATGCATTTACTTTAAGTACAGGATTAGTAAGAATATAATCCATTACATCATATAGAGTCATCGTAGAATGCGGAAATCCTTCACAAACACTTCCTGTCAAAGAATGACTGCATAAATGTCAAAAATAGATGGCAACGTTCTGCAGTGAGCAACGATGCACCTGTGTGATACTTGAATAATTATGAAGTATTTTGTATGGAAGCAGGTGATAACACAGTATGTGGTAATGCATAATTTGAATGGTTCATTTAATGCTCTGTTGATATTGAATAGGGGGTGTTTGCCTGATTTTTGGTTGGAAATCCCGCCTGGGTTAAAGCTATTAATAGCTAACACATATGTATTTCCTACTGTAGTTTTTAATTTCATCACAACTCCTTGGATTACCAGAACAAGCTGGATGTACACCCACAAGTATATTTTCTTTTGACTGAAACTTCATTGCAAACATTTTTTTTTTAGCCATAGAAAGCGAAGGCAGAATGTTTGTGAGTGCAACACCTACAGTGTGTTGGAGTGAGTTAACACTACAATATGTAGGGTTAAAATGGGTTGGAGAGTGCCTTTTTTTGTTTGACCTATTGTGTCACATTTTGGTACAGATGCATGCAACATAGTGGTAAAGAGACCAAAAACTGCCCCCAGACAAACACAGAAAGGTTGTCCTTGGCCCTCGCTTGTTTTCCAGTAGGAACACACTCTGCCCAGGGCCACATACTGTATGTGTGCTACAGAAGAAGTTGCACACAGATACATGAGGCTTTACACACACAGCAATCTAATTGTTGGAAAGTCTGGAAGAGGTGCTTTGGAACAGTCTCGTTAGGCGGGGTGCAATTCAGTTGCATTCAGGCAGCATTTTCTCAGTATGATTGGCTGTTAAAGCAGCTGCCCTGTGATATGCTAATTACATGCTAAGGAGCCACCCCACTGACAATTTCTGTCTATGAAACTCTTAGAACCTCTAAATGATAATACACGAAGACAGACACCGGTAAACACACACACACGCAAGCACGCACACCCACACACACACACACACACACACACACACACACACACACACACACACACAGAGTTATGCACAGATGCAAATGCTATTCTGCGCTGTGAATGTGAAGTTCTTAATTAGAGTTTATGCTCATTTTGCTGCCCTGCTGTCAAGACAAATAAGAGTCTTGGTGTGTGTTTTTGTCTCAGTTCATGTACGTGTGTTTAGTGTGTGTTTGTGTGTGAAGCTGTCTGTCTGACAAATTCGTTTTCATACATCAGTCAGCATGTCTCTCCCTATTTTCTATATCATCTATGACTCTGACCGGTCACCTTTCACACCTGTCTCATCATGCTTCAAGACTACACGCACGCACTCATGCACGCATGTGCACGCTGCAGTCATAATTGCCTCAAGGCACTTTTTTCTGTTTCTCTCATTTTGTCTCCTGTTCACCCTCCAGTTTTTTCTCTTTACTTTTGAAAAATTTCCCTTTCAAGTCAGCTGGAGCAAAAAATGAACAATTTTCACTGCCAGCAGGCGGTCTAGCAGGCATGCATGTGTTGTTTGTACATGTTTGTGTTTATGCATGTCTGCACAAACATGTACATGTAAATGTTCATCCAGGTGCATGTAGGGTATGCAGTTCTTTTTGTTGTTTTAGTTAAATGCAACATCTGTGTGTGTTTACACACTGTCGGGATGCTTCATGTATTCACATGTATGCTTCTAGCCACTCTCTAGTTTGTTTTCAATGAGAACCAACAAGTGTACATGTGTGTTGAAGTTTGCCATTGTCTCCATGTGGAGCCTTCTCCTCAACATCAAGGTCAATGTTACAAGAGTTTGTGTGTCTTTCTTACTTTAACCTCTGTGTTCTCAGGGGGGTTTAAGTCTTTGATGGGTCTATTGCACCTTTTTAAAGTCTTTGAGAGGCTGCCTCGTGGCGGAGTGGATTGATGTCGAAGAGGGGGCACACTTGCTTTCATCTCCTTTGTCTTTTTTCCATCTCTCTGGTAATCTGTTTTTTCTTCTCTCCTTGCATCTGCATCAGTCTGTTTAGTCCTCGCTGTCTGCCTCTCTCATGCTCTTCTTTTTGCATTTTGATATGGAGGAAATGCTGTGTTTGTTGTACCGTTGCCTGTTTTCTCCGTGGTGAGATTGCATCGGGGCAGAGCTAGCCGGGTCCCTAACGAGGCATTTTGAGAAGCAACTTTGATGTCACCAACAATTTGGTTGTCAGTAATGAGGAGGTGGATTTAGTTGTGATTGGGGCCTGCCTTCTTTAAATCATAGTTCCGCCTCATGTTTGTTGATAGTGTTTGTGCTCTGTTCACATCCTATTTTCTACCACCCAGTTAATCATACCACTTGCTTGATCTAACTGATAGGCTGGCTGACAGAAAGCATCGGATTTCTAAGCTGAGGTGGAAGTAAGAGACCTGAAGGTTAAACAAGACGGTTGCTACAATAAAATCTCACACTGGTACCTCTGTTCTGCAAAAGCAGCTACACTTAATGGAACAAAGCAGAAAAGGGAGCATACCAAACATGTCTCCAGCTGTTTATTTTGGAATTTACATATCGGAAATGCTCTACTTTGTACATTTCTTAAGCATACTCGTCTGTATGCAGATGGTTATTTCATGGGGAGCACATCAGACTACATCCCTTGTTTAGAGCAGGACATCGGCATAATTTGTTGACTTCTTGGCCAGACACAGTTTCTAGACTGTGAAACAAAATAAGCAAAAATTAGAGTTGACACATTTATCAAATGAAATTTAGTACAACAGCAAAACCATTAGCTAGTAATTTATACAATAAAATCACAGTAACTGCCTTTGTACTGAAAACATTTGACACTCAGACTTTAAGAAAATATGTGGGCTGATTCTGTTTTGGATTTTTACTAGTATTTGTATGCTGATACTTTCGGACTCATTTTTGCCAGGTGTCAACATAACGATATATGCACATATGTTTTTCTCACCTAATTGCAGTGAACAGCAAGTCTTTGCTATAAAAGAATCAACATATAACACCTTCTCTTATCGTGATGGCCCACTGGTGGCAGATGCAGACCATTCTTTTCAAAATGAACACATTTATTGGGCAAAACAGTAAAACATGACACATTTTTTACTATGTTACAAATGTCAAACAAAACTAAAATTTCCCCCACTTAAACGTCTTGGATAATGCTCTCTCTCAGACAAGCCTAACAAAAGCCAAAACCAGGCCAGAGTGCCCTATTTCAACTAATTAAAGTTGCATAATTTAAAGAGTCATCATATCAGCCTGTCATATTGGCGTAGAAGTTAATTTTGGGCTGATGTATATAATTCACTTTAAAGCTGTTATATGCCAGTAACAATGATGTGGCTCTGATGGATGTGACTGTTGCTGTTTCATAGATTTTCTGTTCGTTGATTTGGGATGTTAATGATTCCCTATGGCTGTTTGTGTCTGTATGCAAAGAGAAAGGCGACAGTCAACAACTTCACCAGATATGTTATGTTGTTGCTATTTATTTAAGAGTTAAGACAATACTTTAGCTCTTCCTCTGTGTGTGTATGTGTGTGCAGGCTGTTCTCATGCACTGAAACAACATTTTCCTGCAAAGAGTAATCCACCAAAATTTGTACATATCCTTTGTAATAATGAACCAGTACTTTGTGCAAAGGCCACAGAGTATGGAAGGTTGCGGTCACAAGTCAAATTCAAGAGTAAAGAAGTAAGGGGTCTTGAGTGGTCTAGTTTGGAGGTAGGTTGTGGGGTGGTGGATAGGTCACAAAATGAAGGACACCGAAAAACTGTGAACTTTGAGTAAACTTTGAAAGTCACTTTAAGGTACGTCCTCACCATGTTTCTTTTCCTAACTTTAACCACAGTAATTTTAGTTGGCTAAACCTAACCTTCGTAACTTTATGTTAAGGAAATTAAGTCATTTTAGGGGCAATAATTTGTAGGAAATCACATGAAGCATTATATGAGGAGAAGCTGGTGTGTGGTAGAAAGGACAAGGATAGGAGCAGGCAGTGTAAGGGTCCCTTTTATTTATTCTTCGTGTTGTTTTGAAACATCAGTGCAGAGCATCAGAATTGAACATATCACTCCCATCACCATCTCTCTTTTTTCTGTCTCCTACTTTTTTCCTCTTCCACCTCCGCTGTTTCTTTGTTCTTAATTTGAGTGCTTTTTAACAGCATGTTACGCCTCTTCTTTTAGTCACAACTTCAATAGATGAGCCAATTGCTTACTTTTGTGAATGTGGGGGATGAAAGTTATTATCTAACTGATTGAACTTGGTATTTTTTTGTTTTTTTTAAACACGTCTTACCGAAGAACCCTTGGATTTTCATTAAAAATGAGCAAATCAATTTAAATTGATCTTCATCCAGATTTTTTCTTTCTGCATCCAAGTGTGGTTTTCTGCTGATGGAAGACTAGGTTTGCTGCAGTTCACAGTCCATGATGCAGTGATCTTAAAAGGGGGTTGTCCAAACTTGTCATGCTAGGGAGCACATGGAGGAAAAAAGCCTTTTCAATTAAGAGACTTCTTAATGAGTGGGGTTTAAGCACTCTGTGGACTTTCAGCAGTAAAAATCACTCCTAATAGAAAGTAATTTTGGGCTTTTGACTGAAGAATTGTTATCAGGTAGGGTGTAAATCTTAGTAGTACATCACAGAGATAAGGTTATAGTTTTTGTCCTATAAGAGAACATGTTTGCTCACATACGTATGTCGAGCCAAATAAGCTGAGCAGCCCTTGGGCAAGGAGCCTCAGCTGGGGAATATGGGCTTTTCCAAATCCCAGTAGAGATCTGACAGTGGGAGCTGCAGGTGGTGACTTCAGAGAGTATCCCCACATTGCATTTCAATAAGCTCCAACTGTCTGTTCCTTTTTTACACCCTCCACTTCAAGAGAGAAAGGGTTTAAGATCAGGTGAATGTCCTTTTCAGTGACACTCAATCAGTGACATATTACCCAATTGGAAACTGGAAATAATTTCCCAAAGAGTTTAGAGGTGTGTAGCATAGCCATCTCTGATTTACCTCTCGAAAAATCAAAGCTGATTTCATGTGTTTGTATACAAACGCGATGTACACCCTTGCAAGGTTTTGGTCAACAAGTTGATTTGGCTCAGGAGGTGGAGCGGGTTTTCCACCAATCTCAAGACCATTTGCTGATGTGACTGATAGTATGTCTGTTGGTAGAGTTTGGTTCTCACCTCTGTGGAAATGTGGAAATAAGAGACTCAAGGGTTAAACAAGACAGTTGCTACAATAAAACATCATACTGGTGCCTTTTTCAAGAACAGCTGCACTTAATGGAACAAAGTGGAAAAAGGAGCACAACAAGGCTGTTGATTTTAAAATTCTTATTAAGGAGATGCTCTACTTTGCACGCAGAGCAGGTCATTCAGCAATGGGAAGATCAGTAATTTGATCTTTGGCTCATCCAGCTGGTTTCTTGAAGTATTCTTGGGTAAGATATTGAACCTCAAATTACTTCCAATGGCTTGGCCATAGGTGTGTAAATTGAGGGTGAATGTTTAACTGAGTAGCAGGCGGCATCTTGTACAATAGTGTCCGTCACCTGTGTGTGAATGGGTGACAATGACATGAATTGTAAAAGCACTTTGAGTGGTCTCAAGATTAAAAAGGTGCTATACAAGTGCACTTAGTGAGGTTGTTCAGTTCAATAAGGCTGGGAGCATTTTCTTTCAAAACTGATCAATTTCAGATGTCAGTGAATAGAACTGCTCAGAACTGTCCCACAGCAAAGATTGTATTGCTCCTCAATTTCCACAAGGTAAGCCTGAATCTCCATGCGATTAATTTAAGTGCTCATGAGCTGATGAAATTAATAGTTTTCACCATTGTACTCATCCCAGATGGGCAGCCCCAGCGCAGTGTCACTGATATTCCCATATAATGATGATGATACCCAGTGTTCACAATAGGAACTGCATTTTAATATAATTGGTGAGCCTAGTATACGTATTTTTTAACAACTCACAGGCCACATAAATTAAGGTGTTGGGTATCACATGGCCCATGGATAATACACCCCTGGCTCTGGATATTGTTCTGGTAACAGATATCAAGGGAAAATTTGGGAGAAAATGCAAATCTGATGCCAGTAATGTACTTAAAGTAAAAAAAAAGTTAGAATTCCAGGTGTTACTAAAATGACTCTGGATGCAACCTTGCATTGTATCTTGATGCAGAGGGTGTCTGCGGTATGGAGGGTGAGGTGATAGGTTTAGGCAATACAACTATTTGGTTATGATTAGGAAAAAAAAGCAGAGGTAGTTAAAAAGTGCCCGACTTTTAAGCTGCACGACTGCTGCAGTTAGTAGGCGTCTGCGATAAGGTTTAGGCAGCAAAAATACTTGGCTATGGTTATGGCAGCAGTGTGCTTTAAGTGGCACAAATGCTGCAACCAATGTTGTTGGTCTCAAATACTGGTCTCCTGGGTCCAAGTCCAGTGGTGGAAGTCCATGGAAGTGAGAACAGGCTGGTTTTTGTATTATGGAATGAATTATAGTCTCATGAAATTGATCAGCTGCAATAATAACAAATGCAAAGTTCTGTTAAATGCTTAAATCATGTATAAAGCACTTTTGTTCATATTTCATGCACACAAACACACAGCAGCATATGAGAAAACTTCCTCATATGCTTTTTCCTGCTGGGCTGCCCATTCTGATACATAATACATTACAACTGAGACCAAGTGGGCTTCCTCCTCTCTCTTTCTTTCTCTCTTTCTCTTTCTCTCTCTCTCTCATCCCACTTTTTCATCCTTCTCCCTCACCGACTACCACTCCCAGTGATAATGTTCTCTCATCCTCCCCCTCAGCAACTGTCTCTCAACATCCGTCTCTCTCCATCTTGTTATGCGCCATTGTATTGTTGGGTCCTAGCAGTAATTTATTCATAGAGGTACACTGGCTGGCCTTTCCCAAAATGGAAGGATGGATGGTGGACATCAGGGAGCTGACAAGAGGTGTGGGAAAAGTTAGAGAAAGTACAGAGAGGAATGTGATGAATGACAGGCACTTCTGACTTGATCATTCTCAGACCTGTGTGCAAAAAGAAATCACAAATACTGCCCAAATCCTGAAAACCAAATAAAAAAATGCATTTTTCTTCCTTTCTCAACAGTCAGAAGGTGCTACATATTACAGGTCAAACATATTGTCTGAGAGGTACGAGTAAAGGGATGGTATATATTGGTTTTGATCCACTGTGAAATATCAGGTTTAATTTTCTTTGGTGTGTTTTGTATTCTGTGCAGCTGCGTCTCCTGTTTTTGCAGACATTTTTGTCTTAAATCTGACACTGACAGATAAACATTGTTTTTATGTGATACCTTTGTGTTCTTCGGCCTTATTGGTTAAAGTTGCCCTCCAGTGATTTTTAACCTTTGTTACGGCCCCCGGATGTTTGACAGTTTGCAGGAAGATGAATGTTCAGACTTTGACACTAGAAAGCTGTTTTCACATTCATCTCCTGAAGGAGGAAAGTTTCTCAGTGCTCACCATAAATCTGTTTTTAAGGCATGCACCTAAATACCAGAAATATTCCAGGCAGAGGATCTTTCAAAATAGGTCCTACTAGGATGTTTAAAGATGAAGTCTTGTTTTTGTGAAGTCTGAGAGATAATGAGAGAATATCATTATGTCTTTCCAATGTTTGTTTCTCCACCTTCTTTGACGCCTGTATCCTCAACTATACACCTTGCAGTAAACCTACAGAAACCTATTTGTACATGTTTTTAATCATTTGAAACTTGAGCAGATTGGTTTGATTTCTGTCAAAATCACAGGAAGGAAGGTAATGAGCGACTTCGGAAAAAATAACAAAAAAAAAAAAACATTTAAAAAAACATAGTAAAACTACAAGAAATTTACCTAGACTTTGCACAAATAAATAGATAAATAGATAATGATAAAACAAATACAAAAATTAAGATAAAAAACAAAAACAATTTACATTTGTGTGCATTTGCATTTACAATTTTTGAACCATTCCTTCGAAGTTGCTCACTGCCTTTTTTCCTGTAATGATGTTTTCAAAAGAAAGAAAGCCAATTTGCTCTGGGTTTGAAGGTTAAAATAGTTGTGAAGGTGTCTAAACTCAGCAAAAGAAAAGCAATATTGATCCAAGTTAGGGTTAAGCTATAGTGGGCAACTTTTAGAAAACTTTTTTTTTCAGATGTGCTGAAACTATCACTACATTTACACAGCACAAAATGAGACAAAAAAATATATTCCTCTGCTTTTTTACCCACATGAATGAAAACAACCAATCAGAGCCAAAGAGTCTTTAACGCAGCTGTCACAGCTCATGAACTGTGGCCAAACTGTCAGTCAAGGCAGCTGTGATTAGAAAGTTGGTCCATCCCGAGGGTGGTCCTTGGTGCCTTGGTCGACTATTTCCAACATTCTCATATTACAGCTAAACAGTACACTAAAATATGTTTCTGAAAACATTTGAGGAGAGAAATAGGTAATGCAGTAACAGAATCTTGATTCATATTTGATTAGTTTTGCCCATTTTTGACGGTTCAGTGGCAGTTCACGAGTAGTGATTAACATGATTGACAGCTGCTTTAGAGACTCCTCGGCTCTGATTGGTTGTTTTAGGTGCAACACAGTTGATTGTAGGCATTAGAGGCAGAGAGAGCAGGAGGAGGGACATGATTTTGTCCACAGTTTGTCTGTTTCATGAATGTAAAAGTTGCCAACTAAAGCTTTTAAGGAGTAAGACTTAAAAAAAATGAGCTAGAATTGTGCTAAGCAAAAGTACTGCTGCTGTGGTCACCAGCCCTTTATTATTAAACACGTGTTGTGTTTTAGGTGTCTTGTTACATGATTTTCAAATAAGCCTGCAAGCCAATCCGAAATGAGTCTTTTCAGCAGTAATAGTATATTGTTTCTTAATGGTTGCAGTTATACAATAGATGTGATGTGGGAAAGGGTGGTGTTTGTAGAAGCTGATGGTGATGTTTGGTAACCATTACAGTATATTGTCAAATAACCACCAGTTTGCCCAGTGAGCTGCCAAATTGTTTCCTGTCAATGTGTGCATGTGTGCATGTGTGAGTACACATGTAGGTGTGTGTGTGTGTTTGAGTGAATGATGGCTGTGTTGATCTTGTGAGGCCAGCTGCTAGGTGTGTCTTCCATCAGCTTCCCAACAGGAAGGATACACAGACCCATTAGAGAAAAAAGGAGAGAAACCTAATTGACCGACAACAGGACATCAGAGTCGACACAACACAGTGGTTTCCATCCTGAACCAGTCACCCATCCATCCTGCAGTAGTGCTGCAGGGATGATCAATGTAAACACACATTTCTTGATATGGACCATTGGGGTAGTCCAGACAGAGTTGGAGCTTTTATTGTCACATTTTCCATATTATCAACACATCTTATCTTATAATGAGGCGGCTCATATAATCAGGTCCAGACTCATTTTTGACCTTGGAAGAACAGCAGTTGGCAATGTCTCACTGTACGCTGCCTTAAAGGTCCAGTGTGAAGTTTTTTAGAGGCATCTGTTGGCAGGAATAGAAGATAAAAGTCATAATTTTCTTTTTATTAGTGATTAGTTTAATTAGTTTAATTACCTGAACCTGAAGCAAGAAGTGTCCACATACGGAGTGGATCCTCTTTCCTGGAGCACGCCATGTTGTTATGCAGCAGCACAGAAGAGACAAACCAAACCCGAGCTCTAGAGAGGGCCATTTCTGTTTTGATCTCACCTGAGTGGCACATGCTTGGAAAGAAAGGGTGGAGGGCAGAGGAATTCAGTTGGTTGCAATCTGTAGCCACGCAGCTAGATGCCACTGAGTCCTATATACAGTTTTTATTTCAAAGATTAATTTGGGGCCTTTTTGACTTTATTATAGGACAGCTTGAGAATAACAGGAAAGGGGGCAGAGACAAAGGGAGTGGCACACAGCAAAGAAATCAGGACAGCCTCCACCAGATGAGCTCGAGGTTGCCCCTTTTCTGGGGCTGTTGATCATGTTACATGATTTTCATCAGCTGATGATGCTTTTATTCTAGTTAGTAGTTGTTGATTGATAAAAAGTTAATCTTCAGCTATTTTTTGTATAATTAATTAATCCTTAAAGTCCATATTTAAGCCAAAATATCCTATTGTGTGTGCCTAGCCCCCCCCCTTTTTGCTGTGGTTAAAGAGGTATAGGGTATAATTTTTTATGCTGATAACAGAGTATTTTAAAAAGCAGCATGTTAAATACTGTAATAACTGTAGTGATTAGTGAATTTTAATTTATTACTGATGTTAGGATTCTGTTGAGTCCCTGATGTCATCACTGATTTATGATGCCCCCTTCCTTTCTCTGTCTCCCTCCTCTCTCTCTACTCCCTCCCTTCGTCCATGACAGCTATTAATAATGTATGGCTCTGACTGTGTAAAATGCCAGTCCCTTGCATATCAGTGAACTGTCCCTTTTAGAAAGCTAATGTTGACAAATGACTGGGAGCATAAGGCATTTGAGCACACTATTAACCTCTGAAATGTCATTGTGTTTGTGCAGAAAGCGATGTTATGTTTGTGTGTGTGTGTGTGTGTGTGTGTGTATGTGCATTTGCGTGTGTGTGCAAGTGTCTATAAAATGTTATTAGGGGCTTTATGGACCACTATGAACCTTTATTGACCTTCATTATATTACGTTCTCGTCATTCCAGTCTCATTTTCTTCAAATGTCGTCACATATCACAGCAATAATGTCAGCTGCTGTAGCTCCTGTGTGTACACTAATGCAAAAAGTCATGCGTAGACAGTTTAACACACACACACACACACACCACAACACATACATTCCCACATACAGTATGCTTCTGTACAGTGAGTCTAGAGGCAGGATAAGAGGAGTAAGCGGCTGCACTCTAAGGATGAAGGGTCTAATTGGCTGCTTAACTAGAGATTTTATTACACACACACAAACACATGGTGCCCTCGGGCCGGTTTTGTCTTTTGTCATTGTTAATGAATTATACAGCGTTAAAGAGATAAAGCTTAACTGGACTCATTAAATTGAGAGCAAGAGAGTGAATAAGTGAGGACGAGACAGAGAGAGAGACTGAATGACTGAATGAACGAGTGAGGAAAGAGAAGGTGAGATAGAGAATGAAGGAATGAATAAATGAATGAATGACTTAAGAGAGAGACAATGAATATATAAGCAGAAAGAGAGGTATCGAATGAGAAGAAAAAGAGAGAGAGAATAAATGGGTGAGGAAATACGAAAGAGAAAATGAATGACTGAAGAAAAAAGAGAGGGAGAATGAATGAGTGAGGAGAGATGAGATCGAATGAACGAGGAAACGAGAGAATGATTGAATGAGGAAAGATAGAGAATGAATGAGGGACATGACAGAGAGAGAGAGAATGAGCGAGGAAGAGAGTGAGTCAGAGAAAGTTAATAAGTGAGGAAGAAGACAGAGCATGTCTGAGTGCTTTACTGCAAAGTCGCCATTTTTTATTCTTTTACTTTTACAATGAGAAAAAACAAATATAAACATCTCTTCAGTGAACTTCTTCCTGAAGGATGACAATAAAGCGTTTTCCAGATAAGGACGTTAATTGAGAACGTTGTGTGAAGCAATGAAAAATGTCCTCTCTTACTAAGCAAAATGGACAAACATCTGAAAGTAAAAGCATTCAATGCCACAGTTCCATGTAAAATATGCAATTGTAAAAATAAAAAGGGGCATAAGCGAATGTGGAAAAACGAGAGAAAGAATGAGTGAGAAAAAACTGGGAGAGAATGAACAATTTAAGGAACTGAGCATGAGAGAGAATGAATGAATGAGGGAAAAAAAATGAGAAAGGACAAAAGAGAGAGAGAATATTTAAGAAAGGAAGAAAGAGAAGGAGAGAGAAGGTGACGATAAAAGAGTGACAGAGAGAATGGATGAGTAAGAAGAAGAGAAAGAGAGAGAAAATTAATAGGTGAGGATAAAAGAGAGACAGAAAGAGAGTCTACAGGTTGCTGAGCTGCTTAATTACCTCGCCATGGCAAATCATGTTAGCACTGTAAGGGGTACGGGATTAAATGTCAGCACATCCGCGCGTGTAATCAGCGTGTGTGTGTGCGGATATAGGTGTGTGTTTGGCTGAATGCATATGTATGTGTATGAGTTTGTGTGTGTGTGTGTGTGTGTGTGTGTGTGTGTGTGTGTGTGTGTGTGTGTGTGTGTGTGCGCGTGCGCGTGCGTGCGTGTGCACGTATTTATGGATGCGCTCTGTCAATTCTGCTAGCCCTCATCTCACACTTCTCTGTCCTCCTGTGTCTTTGGGGGCCCTCCTCACTGCTCCATTTACTTGACTACACTGCCTGTGTGTGTGTGTGTGTGTGTGTTAGATCATTGTGTGGGTGTTATCTGCCTTGTTTTATCGTTCTGCAGTGGCTTATTAAACTTGCTTGTGGCCTCCTCCTTCTTTCCCTTCCTCCCTGATGGTCTCTTTCTCTTCACCTTCATTCATTCATTCTGTCTCCTCACCTCTCTTTGTTTCTCATTTCTTTATTTGATTTAGTTTCTTTTGTCTCCCTTTTATATTATTGTCTTATTCCTCATCTGGTTCATCCTCTTATTTTCTCTCTCTCTCTGCCTCTTGCTGTCTCATTAGCAAAGATTAAACAATTCCTCTCCATTAAATTGGAGGTCATTAAGCTTTTACAAAAAAGTCATCAGTGTTAACCAGAATAATGTCCTATACAGTTTTTCCTAACTAAACAGATTCAAACCAGTTTTGTTGTCATACTGAGCCAAAGAAATTCAGTCTTTAATGTTGCACAAACAAAATGTCACACATGATAAAAGGCTAAAAACAAATGAACATCAAAAAAGGAGATTGAAGCCATATCCTAAGTCTTGGGGTGCATTCACATTATGGGTTAATTACAGATGATGTCACCTGTGAAATACTGTAGCAAAGAAGGTGCTCTTTGATGTTCATGATCATTGTAATGCATGTTCTGTCATTTTTTCAATGATGTGCAAGCAGAGCAAGTAGTATTATAGCATGGGTTTTGCTTTTGGATAAAATTACAGAAAGTAAATCGGTACTCAGTAGTACCAGTGTGATTTGGATTGGTTCCCAACCCTGATGCTCGGGGCCACACTGCATGAGTGATGGAACTGATGGTTCTGGCTACTTGCTGTCCTCACTCTCCTAGCATTGTAACTCCAGAGCTGCCTGCTGCTTTAACTACTGTATTTTCACAATTTTAAGGCTGATATTTCACTAATTTATGGAGCTGTGCAAGCCACTTCATAGTCAACAACACTGTCATGCAATTATTTCACAATAAAAAGCCTTGTGTTAAAGACTGAAGGGATTCTGTCAACAGAAACATTGTCAGGGGGCTATTATTTCAAAGAAGAAACAGGAAAGGTTGAGTTTAAGCATAAATATTTCTATTGTTTCATGTCTGTGACTGATACAGACATTGAAACTGCAGTGAAAGGAGGCAGTATGACCATCAAAACACCATTTTCACTGTCTATTTTTGCTTAAAACAGCATGAGACTCCGAATCTCCAGATGTGCTGCAGCTGAGCAGCTGCTCACATCCGCAGAGTGGCTGCTCTAACCTGTTAACACAGGCACCAAAATAAAAAACAACGGGCTCGGTGTTGCTGTGGACACATTTTGATTAGCACACAAACACTCCTGAGATTTAACACACAGCCCTCCTGTCGGTGTAAACGCTCTAAACTCAAATCTTCTAAAACCTAAGGAAACATCACTCGTAGCTTAAAAATCATAGTTATATTATCTTATCTTAGCTAGGAGGGTCACTATGAGTTTTTTCAAATACTAGATTTTACTGAGCACTTACGTGATGTATTTAAGAGATAGATTTGTGTCCCAAACTTGTGCTCAAACTCAGTCAGGACATACATGCATGTACTCGTATAAATGTTTGTTGTGAACAAGAATCTATGGTGTTACCCTTTGTTTGTGTTATGCATATGTGTGTTTTGTGTGTATGCATATGTGTGTGTGAGAGAGAGAGAGATGTATAGTGCCAGGTTTAGGTTTTAAACCCAGGTTGTGTACTTACGTTTGTGCTTTTATCACTGAGAGTGTGATATATCATATGTGAGTAAATTTATGCATGTGTACACACACAGGCGTGGCTCTTATCTCCAGCGTCACACAGGAACTGAACCAACAGACGACCGGGAGCCTTATCGCTCCAAACACCACCACACTGTTTACTCAGACAAGCAGACATGCACACTCGCACACACATACACACCTTTACTTTGCTTTCTGGTATATTCATTCAGCATAATGAGAGGAAGCGTCGCGTTTACTATACGATGTATGTGTTTGAGTTTGTGTGTGTGCCTGCTTTTATGTGCCTCTATTGTCAACAGTGGGAAAACAGGCTTACCAAGTAATAATGGTGCAGAATCATGTATGTAGGAAGTTCATGCATGTAATTGGTTCGAGGTCAGATTCAAAGTGTGAGGACATAATTGCAGCTTTCTGCTAGATTACATGGGAGGTGTGCGTATATACTACATGTACATAAATATCTGATGGACCTGATTTCTGTTTGTATAATTAGTGGAAAGATGATAATATAGAGCAAAAAATGAGTGGAGAACATGGACATGAATTTCAATGGCTTCATGTCCATATCAATTCCCAGAACAGTAGTTATTGTAGCTCACATACAACAATGCAGGGCCAGAATATTATTGGTGCTGATGATTGCTCAGATCAAAAAATAAGTCTTTCACATGAGACAGAGGTGGCTGGTGTGGAAAGGTATACTTTTGCTAGAGGGGAAAGCAGAGAGGGCGAGCTTGAACTACAAGTAAGCTGGCCATTTCCCATATGTCGGTGAAGCTGGGCTCTCTCTTTGGCTCTTGTACTCGTTTTGGTGAGCTGGGTTGCAGCTTGTCAGTGTGGTTTGGCCAAGAAGTTGTTGTTAAGGAGTAACCTGCGTAGACGGGGCTAACTGGAGCTCCTCACTATGATGCAAGCTCTCACGCTGCATCATGTTAGTTGTTCTATTTGTGTAGTTCAACACCCTCTTGCAATATGTGCAGGCTGTTTTTATCTTTTCAGTTATCTTCTCGCCTTTATTTCTTATTTTTGTTGGCGTTGACGTCTCTGGTCTCAGACATGACCTGGGATGTTGACCACATAATGACGTAGCACGTCCAGCAAGCAAAGTCAAAAGTAGATCACCCCCTCTGCTGTTCAAAAAGAGTATTGCGGTTTATTTTTCATCTCATCTTTTCATCTCATTTGAATCTCACATATTTTTATCAATTTTTAATTACCTCGCGATGCACTGTTACATGTCAATCCTACCTACCCTAGTCAATCCTAAAATATCAGTGTGCTATCGATTTTGAGGTATTTGGACAAAAATATTGTGATTTTTGTTTTTCTCTATATCTCCCAGCCATTATTATTGTTATTCACAGAATGAACTGACATGGGGGACATTATAAGCGTTATATGTTTATAGACTCCCTGCTGTTCAGCATTGTGTGTTACCAGCAGGTGAATAAGTCATGGTATGACCACATGAGTCCATTAGCAAAAAGACATTGTGTGCACTTCTGTTTTCCCAAGACTTTGATGCTACGACTCCACATGAAGCACAAATGGAAGTAAAATTTGTTTGATGTACAAATGAATGTACGGTGAATGTGCCACAGCTGGTGCAGAGAGTTGAAAAAGCACCAGTGATCAAAAAGATATGTCTTCTGCATTTTCCCATTTCGTAACTTAATGGCATAGATGAGCCAGCAGTAACCCGTTGGGGCCGACCCCGATTATTCATCCTACAGTGTTGAGAGATAATGCAACAGTGTTTAGCTACAGTCCCACAGGTGAGTCCACAGAAGTTAATTAAGTTAATTACACAAGTGTAAAATTGGAGGGTGATGACAGTTGGCTGTGTCTGAAATCACTCCGTTGTTCACTCATCCCTACTGCTAGTAAAATAAAGACTCAATAGTTTGCTCCTTAGTGAGCAGTAAAAACTATAAAACGTAGCACATGACATTGTGGGATGGTTAGCAGAAAGTCTTGCACAGTGGATTCCACTTTTTGTTCCAGTGTGGAAACTTTTTAAGGCACATTATAGTGTTTTATGTCACAGTCAGCATAAAGGTCACCGCAACCTTGTGTCCGTCTAATTTCCACAAAAGAGACATCTCAAGAAGACCTTGAGGGAACTTCCTTAAATTTTGCACATATGTTTTTAGTAATGGCAATAAAAGTAAAACCACTTCTGTTAAATAAATAGCCTTCCTCGTCTTTCCACCAAATAATAGCAAATAATCGATTGTGGTATTGATAAAGACTTTTATCCTTAAGGAGTCTCAATAATGCTATAAATATCAATAAAAATTAACAGTCCCCATCCCTAATGATATTGTCATTTACTGAAAGGTCAAAGGTCAGCTTTACAGTGACATCATCATGTTCTGCAAAAATACTGCTCTGGCCATTATGCAGTGCCTGCCTTTTCCTCAGACACTGAATTGGTGACACTAAGCTTGGTTTCCCACCTTGAAACTGTGCTGATTGTATAGATCTGTGCTGCTGGGGGGACATGTGTGTGTGTAGCATCCATGTTTTCACAGACATGAATATAAACTAAAGTGCAACTTGACTGGTTTGCATAGGTGTACAAGTGTGAGGTGGTAATTCTAATCAGTACATGTATTTTGGTGACATCATGATCTATTAAAAATTTAATATTTTCCGAATTAATTAGCCTTCAGTTTACATGTTGCATTACAAGCACCATTTATTTGATCAAACTCTAAAGCCCACCATGTCTGCTATTTCCCTGGAATCAACCTCTTTTGGCTTTTCTAATGACACTATTATACCACCCCAAACTCTCTCAAATAGAGGGTTGGGGTGGACTGTTGGGCATGCGAAGTGAGTGACTCTGACACCAGAGACAATGTAACAAAGATTGTGATCTTTCCCTAATGACCATGACCTTTCTCTAACCTTAACCCAAACACTTTAGTTACCTAAACTTTCCATAAAAGTGACAGAAATATTCATGAGTCATTTGTGGAGCAATGGGTTTGGAAGGCACTGACAGGCGACCTGTTTAATCATTTAGGTGTTGGGACTTGTGCATTGTTCACACACACACACACACACACACACACACACACACACACACACACACACACACACACACACACACACAAACACACACACACACATTTGTCCATGCATGGCATAGATTGAGTTGAATTTTTGGGCCCATTTAGTCACACCTTGTGGTCAGCCAGACATGTGTTGCCTCTTGGTGTTAAGCCCAACAATAGGTCTTTAGGACTGGGCTATTCTGTTGATGAACATGGTTATTCATCCTTATTAGGAAGTCGCTGTACAGTAGGGATGCAGTAGGGATGTAACGGTTACCGGTTATCATGGTGATCGTGGTGCATTTCTCCAACGGGGATAACTGTGTGTGATCACAGTTCTTTGAAACCACGGTACAGAAAGAGTCTCCGCTGCATTTTTCGGGGCGCAGGGCTCTGCTGCTTGAGCGCTACTTGTTCTGCGGGACTGTCTACAGCACGAGACATCAGCTGATCCACTGAACTATCACCAGCTGGCGGTCTGATAGTGGCTAAAGCTGTGTGCATACTGATGAATGTTATGAGATATTAAGGTGGAGGCCCCGCAGTTGGAACCAACTCTGAAAACTCAAAGCAAGCAAAAACTATGCTAGGCTGGTAGATTTTTTTCTACCAAATTGGCTGATGAATCAAAAAGTTTATTCTGGACACTAACTGTCAGACTGTAATGCCTCAACCAAAGTTAGCAGCAACAATCACCTACAGATGCGGCAATGCTGAATGTGCAGCCCGTCCCTCCCCCTTCTGAAAACATCCTATGATTTCAGTGTGTGTATCAGTACTTTTTGAACATTTTCCAACACATTTTAGCAGTATCGTGATATATCAATTATCGCAATACTTTTGGTCACGATAATCATGATATGAAAATGTAATATTGTTACATCTCTACTGTACAGTGAAGGTTAGACACTGAATTTAAAGACACAGGGATGCATTAATCCAGCCATGATTTAAATTAAGGCAGAGGTCCACTCTGCCTTAATTTATCTTTAGTGAAGTCGGTGTGTACAGGAGCATGTCAAAGCTGCCGCCTAATGTTTGCAGATGAGCTTTCCCTTTATTCCACTGTTTGCATTAATGGAAGTCGCTCCAGATCAGAATGTCAGTTCAATAATGAAACAGTAAATGTACATACAGGAGTGAGGTTGGTGAGGGGATTAAGTGAGGGATGTGAGAGGAAGGGGAAAAGATACACTGAGAAAGGGAAGTATGACTTTGAGAGGGAGTTTAAGAGAACCTTTTATCAGCCTGTTCACACACACACACACACACACACACACACACACACACACACACTAACAGACAAAAATACAGATACACTCACATTAACATGTCAATTTACATACACACAGTCCTCACACATCCTCATTTCAAAAACTATCTAAACTCATTTGCATCCACAACTGAGTTTAGAGCAGAGTGACAGTTCAATCATTCCCTCCTGACACCCTCTTTCTGTATCCTCCCGCTTTCTCTCCACTGAGGAAGTTAATTGAAAACGCCCCCTTGTGCTTGGAGGTGTCGAAAGTGGGCGCTGTCATTCAAAATTCATATTTACCCTAAAAACACCATAATTTTACTGTTGGTTACACAGGGATGGATTAGTGAGGGAGGAGGGAGAAGTGTCAGCTTTTTGGTGCTGATAAAAAAAAAAGTTGAACCACCTCTCAATAAACTGGGGTTACCTGAGGAAATGGATGCTTCTGTTATGCCCACATTAAATAAACTTTAACATGTGAAAGTAGGTAAGAAATGATACTGTGAACAAAACACTGTAGCTTGTGAAGATTATGTCTGGACACCAATGATAAGATGTGTTTCCCTAACAAAAACCATGCAGATAAAAACCTGATTAATTTGTGGTTAAGGATTTATTTCTTTTGCACCAAACTTTAAAATTAACTTTTAAATTAAGTAAGATTGACTTTAAACTCAGTTTAGTTTTTACTCTAAACCTATATAAATATAATTCTGTTGTGCCAAAACTTGAAACTGCAATTTAAACTATAAAACATGATCCAGGGTTAACTCTAAACCCACAGTTGAGGAGGTTTAACTTTTACAGTCAGTACCTCTTTGAGATGGATTGAGCAAAAATAATCAAGTTCTTGAAGAAAGTTGAGAGACAGACTAAACCCACGTCACTTTCATGATGATAATAAAGTTACATTTTTGTCAAGATACAGGTTCATGAAGGAATTTTTTTGGAGCGTAACAGGAAGATTTGAGAAGGCTGAGGGATGAAGGCGTAATTGGAAAATTCCAGGTCATGGATGGATGGTTGGACTAGTGTGATGATGGACGTTTTCATCTGAAGGCGGGAACATGAGAGGGTAGGTAGAATCTGAGTCTCTTTGTAAACTCTGATTCTGATAGAGCCTCCAGTTGTTCCTGTATTTAGACAAAAGAGAGAAAAGAAATACTTTTGGGATGTGTTCAAGACATGGTCTTTGTTCCCGGACCTAGTTATAAAACTACATTTAGCATTATGTGAACATTTGTGGCGGTTTCCATGGTCCTGTGAAAAGAAAAGTTAATCTTATGGTCAGAATTCATTGTCGCTGAAGCCATAGGCCTCATAAACGCAATGACAGCACCATTTTCACTCTTTGGCGCGCTCTCAAATACTGTCACTGTCTTACTTATGGTTTTGGTTGGAGTTCTTCTAATACTGATACTCGTATTGCCTAAAAGGCTGGTTCAGATATCGGCAGTACGCAACTCTACGAACTGATCTGATATAACATTATTTATTAATGAACTTTGAAATACTTTTACTCCTGGAAATCAACTCATCTTTGCACCTCTTAAACAGTAGTCATCATAGAAACTTGCAGTTCGCGGCCACTTGTAACTACTGTTTTAGAGCTGTAAAGAAGAATTGATTTCTGGTAAATCGTATAACGTTAACTGTTAGCAAAACGTGAGCAATTTGGCTATATTTTATGCTGGATTAAAAAAAAGTTTTTTGGCATTCATTCTCTGTATGTATTTGTGTACTGACTGATATGCAAGTTGGGCTATCGGAAAACATCTCTATTCATGGTTATGTTTAATAGGGTCAGTCATGTAATCAAATTAAGTTACATTTTGTGCCCTAAACCATATTTCGTGAATTCAGGGTTTGCTTTACAATAGATGTTATTAACCATCTTTAACGTCCCTTTCAAAGTTTGAAACAAAGGGTGCAGATAGCATTCAGGAGAATTTGTTTTTGTGCAATGGAGGTAACAAGAAAACTAAAAAATACTGTGTTTTTTGAATGAACTGAGCCAGGGCTGTATTTGTTTTGAATGAGCAGCAGGGCTTCCTTTCTTGTTATCTGCAGAGTTGCACAGTCTAAAATTTGACAGTCAAGTCAGTTGTATGCAAATCAAACTCTAAGCAGAGCGAAATCCATTGGATTTGACATGCTTCGGAGTGTCATCCTGTTGACTCTGCCTTGTGTCGGACTACTTCCCTGTGTCACATAACAGCTACAGTTACACTGATCCCAATGTCTGTGTCGGACTCATGTTCAGAAAGTGGCTACATGGACTTCTATCAGAAAATGTTTTAGGGAATCACAGAACTAAATATGCAGACCTCAGTGTATCGTAAACTTGGGAGGACATGTGTAACTGTTTTTTTTTTATCATCTGAGAATTTCCTTTGTGCCTCCTTTTGCGCTGTGCATCTCTCTCATGTTTCCTCCAGAGTGTTTTCTCCCTCTCGTCTCGTCTGTGTCTCTACCTGTCATCCCTCCTGTGGGAGAGCAAAGGCTCACACACATCGCGTCTCTTGCCCCAAATCAGAGAAAAGACAGACTTATCTCAGAGCAGCAGACTGGAACAGTTTCAGCACAGTCATAGCTTTACTATATGTATGTACAGCCGTGTGCTTCATCCTGAACATGTTGGTCATTTTCCTTATGAAAGATCAAGAGCAGAAGTCCACTTTAAGACAATAGCCCCTGTCACACTGCCTGTTCAAGGTGGTAATATTGCACTGTTATGCTGCCTTGTTGTTCTGCATGAAGGGCATGATTGCAGAATGGAAGGACAGAGTTGACTTGCTTTTGAGCCTGCAAGAGAGGTTGTAGCAGTACTGAAACGGTGTCTATGTAAAAGCGATAGAGGCAGAAAGGGATTATGAGCAGGACTAGT
Source organism: Plectropomus leopardus (assembly GCF_008729295.1). NCBI lineage: Eukaryota > Metazoa > Chordata > Actinopteri > Perciformes > Serranidae > Plectropomus > Plectropomus leopardus. Next base: position 13,414,297 of record NC_056467.1, on the reverse strand, counting down.
GTGACATTTGATGGCATGTTATGGAATGAAAATGGTGGTTGCAGTCAGCAGCTAAATTGAAGAAGAAGAACAGCAGCCATAAATGTCCGCAGGCTGAAAAAAAAATGTGGTCTGGGAGCTCCTAACCCTCAGAGCAGAGGACGAGATCAGCCACCATACAACAGCAACAGTAAATGATTGTTACTGATATGTTATGCCATTGCTAATGTTTATAAAACCCTGCTGACATTTTATATAACACACTTGAGGCCAGCATAGTTGTGTTGAACATTATGCCTGTCACGCCTCTCTTGCTTCTGTGATGCCGGCATGCTGGCTATATTGAGACACTTAAAGCGGCATGATACCGCTGTTGTTTGGTTGTGGGTAAAATGCAAAGGAGGCATAAAGAAGGGGCTTTGTAGCAGTTTTGTAGTGCAAAGGCTGTGTAAAAAGGGCTTCTGTGCTGGCATTCATTGGACAACAGGAGCACATGTAGTTCAGTTCAGTGTTTGTAGCATAAAGTCTGAAGCGTGCAGTTGATTCACAAATTCCTGCTATAGTCTTTGTTTACTAATGTTGCATTATTTAAGACACATTGTAAAACAGAGTGAATGTGTATCAGTTATTTCAGAGATTGCAGGAACTTTCACAAATAACAAATGAGTTACTCATTTTTATGTTTTTCTAACAAAAATGATATTCTGGGCAGAATAGTAACACCAACCTTCTCTCACATACTTGCAAGTAGTTACAAAGTATAATTTTAAGCAGTGTTACGTGACAATGGACACAGTATTGCATCAGTGTATTGCATGTTGTTGTATCACATTTTTTTATTATTTTGGCTGGGCTGGCTTTAAATGTATCACTGTGAAAGCAAATTTTGAAGTGAGTGCCCAAAAAAATCTGGATTTTCCCTTCAAAATGTCCTTTACAATTACGATTTTGTCCTTCTCAGATAGTTTCTTTGCATTGTCGTCAATTTCAGTCCTCGGAGCTGTCTTTTGGTCTGCCGCTTGGTGTCACGTTTGTCTCAATCTGCGCTTGTATTTTTCAGGCTTGAAAGTGCTTGTCGTAGAGGGAGAAAAGGAAAAGAGAGTGTAACGAGGAAAAGGCAGGCTGAGAGGTGTTAACTGGAAAAGTTGGGAAAGCATAGAGTTGTGACAAGAATGCGGAGAAGCAGAGTAATGGAGGGATTGGATTTTAAAAAGACGTAGAAGAAAATCAAGGGGATGGAAGAGAAGAGGTAGAGGAAGACAAATGAGATGAAGAATAAGAATAGTAAGAAAGAGGGAACGATGCAGGTGGAGATAAAGGGAGGATTCAGGAGAGAATGAGGTTTGTTTTTACCAGGAGGAAAAGAGGAGGTTGTTATGACCACGTTACCATGGTGACAGAGGGTTTCTAGCAATGCTTTTCTCACCCCTTGATCACTGGCTGATAAAGATGAAGGTGTTTGTGTGTGTGTAACCTGTCATCCTAAATACATACTTTGGGCCTATAATGGCAGATAATGACCACTGTGATCAGAGCTGGTATGTGAGCACATGTAAGCCTTTGTAGTTGTGTGTACTTGCACATTTATGTGTGACTTTGTGCACTCTATTCATGTGTGAATATGTGTGTGTGTGTGTGCTTGTGTGTGATTGAGCGAGTGTCTCTCTGGTAACAGGTGTTGAGACTGAGACGAGGGGAAGTATTGAGGAGGGTCACAAAAGGCAGCCACAAATCATTTTCCAGCGACGTCAAATTGAGAAAAGGCATTTAAGTGGAAACCATGTTAACAACAGAAAATAGAATCAGCTCAAGTTACATCTTTAAGGACGGGAACTACAGAGAGAGAGAGGGGAAAGAGAGAGAGGGGGAAAGAGGAGAGATGACAGGTGAGGAAAATTGGAGAGAAAATGATTTCTGATTTCCTCAGCTGTAGTGTGGAGATTGGACAGGCAGCACTGCCGCCTAGATGGACTGCTATGCACTCACACACACACACACACACACACACACGCTGTGGTACACACACCCACTGGCACTGTTACACTTTGTCGGTACTTTAACATTTAGTGCAACGAGCCTGGCCCTGCTGCTGTAATCATGAGATAAAGTGTTTTAATCATGGAACAGAATCACTCCTCTTATCCCTTAATCTCTGTGATGTGCAGGATTGAGGATGTTTCTGTCAAAATGTTGTCTGGTACAGACTACTGTGTACCATCTGAATTGTAATCTAGACCACAAGTATTTTGTCATAAATGTTTATCCAATGTTATCTATTCCCTTTATATCTGATACTGTTAGACCAACGGTTCCCAACCTGATAGATGCATTTTATTGGTCACTAGATTACGTAAAATGAAATGAATATGTAAAAACTGATTTTTACATCTGTTTATTATATCTAGTAACCAAGGGGGAAGGTTTGATTGAAGTATTGAAGGATGCATATGAAATGAGGGGCATGGGTTTTCTCCACCAAAAAGAAATGCGGGCGTCAAACAAGTATGTCACAGTAATATGTAATATGTAAATATGTAAACACATTTTTATGTACACATTTTCCTTGCCTGCGTCCAAACCAAGAACCCATTCCAATGAGTTTCGAGATGACTGGTTCATCAGGCATGGGAACATGTGGCCTGTTACACCCCCAACCCTGCAGAAATCTACGCCGATGGTAGTAACAATATCCCCCACTGATTATCATGATTTTTCAGATATACATCTTTATTGTAATGGAATGTGTGAAATTACTCGAGCCTGACCAATTTATTGGTTTACTGATATGATTGGCTGATTTTAGCCTCTCACAGGCTAAAATCCGATTTTACCACCGAACTGAAGGTGGTCTCAGGGTCTGTTGGGTTGGATGTGGAAACCAAAGAGACAACGTCAGCTGCTGGAAAATCCTTCGCAATATTACAGCACAAGTCGTTTTTTCCGATATGCGCCGATAAGAAAACTTTTTCCAGACCATGTAATGCAGGAAATGGTGCTTGGGTGGTTTAGAAATGGTTTCATTATATAGTTTGTCCAGCAGAGTGCGCTCTGACTCCATTGTTTACACTACTTTTAGCACTCCAAAGCACATGTAGCAGAGCTAGCGTCATAGCGGCGCAGACGGTGGTGCGGTCAGTTGAGGGTGTTTTCACGGGAAGCCACATTGAAGTACACACTGTTAAGTTGAGAAACAATGGCCCCATCATTGTGCAACCCAACAAGACGATCTAAGGTCGGGCTCTTGAAATTACATATTCTGCACCAGAAGATTATCCACCACTAACTCAAACTCAACAGCACACACTGCTGCAGAGAGAGACGCATGTAGACATGTGCATTACATACAGTATGCCCTTTTACTTGACACATTATGCCCCTGAGGATTCCCTGCTTGAGTGAGTTCCTGCTGAGAAACTATAGATCCTTTGTAACACTGGCATATAAGCACATATAAGCATAAAAGCATGTTAGTTCACACACACCCCTTAGATCTTACTCTAGAGTTCTTATGTCACAGTTAATCTGATTCACCAGAGAGAAAATGCCACTTTGAAGAAGAGACTGAAACATTAACAGAGAGAGGATGAGATTGGAAAGAAAGAAGGAAAGAAAAGTCAGTGCAGTTTGCCAGCGTACTGTAATTCTGGCCTACTTGGCACTGTAGCCTCTCAATGGATTACACTTCCCTCTTTCTTGTCTTGTTTTTCTTTTTCCGTTCTTTGTCTTATTTATCCTTTTTAAGGGGGACAGACGTTATGTTTAATTCTTACCCTCTTTAGGCCCAGCTCTTCCCTTTGAAATGGAAACTATAAGCTCATTGGTATTCCTTATAGAGATGTGTAAGTGTGTGTCTGTAGCAGAGAGAGAGAGAGAAGGAGAGAGCGAGAGAGCACTTTTATGACTTTGAAGTTTGTGTTTAGGGGGTGGACGTGGTGTTGTAATTGATGCAGGGGCATTCAGATGAAGTCAGCACGGAAGTTGCTGTTCATTTCTGCTCTACAGTGGTTGCTGTACAATTACTGCACCCTTGAGAGAAATTGTCAAGAAAATTCAAAAAGTGGTTTCCATTTTGGTTGTCAGTCCTCATAAAACACAGGGGGCGGTGCGGTCATACTTGACAATAATCCAAATGAGAATGAGAGCGCTAACTCAAGATGTGTTCAGGTGCTATGGGAGGTTTTGTAACCACTCAAGTCTACAGATTTACTGCTTCATATTCTCTTGAATAAATGGGGAGCACACACTATATAGTTATTGTTTTTCTTTTATATAAGAAGTAAGAGATGAAAAGGAAAGACAAAAAGTCAAACTCAAAAAGGATGAAAAATAAATTCCAGTAATGCATTGAATGTAAATGCAGCTGAGATGCCTCCAGAAGGTCCAGCCACTTTGCATGCTGAGTGTAGTTTAGTTATTTGTACACTTGGGGGCACTCTGACAGCAGAACTGAGTTGTTTGTCATTACAAACCTGAAAAAAAAATACAATTGAAGCGAGGTAGAGAGGATATCAGAGGAAAGAAAAATATATTATTTTAAGGAAAAAATAATAAAATAAGGAAGGAAGAGGGAAAGTGATAAAATGTGAGGGAAGAGGAAGGAAGAGGCCAAAACAAGGTCACACGAGTGTGCATGAGGTCTGTTTAATTAGGTGTGGGCACGGATGTATGTCGAGGGCGTGTGTGTACATCTGTCATGCATGTTCATGGCATGTCGAGGCAGAGTGTGTGTTGGCACACCCATAATTGTCATTGTGTATTCACACCTGGGCAGTGTGTCTTTTTTGTTGACCTGTTGACTGTCCGTCTGTGACATAGCTTCAAAGGACATGCTCCATTTCTGTTGTGCTCAAACTGATGAACTGGCCATCTTTCCTCTGACTGCTGCTTGTTTCTGTCGTCACTCTGCTCTCTGTATCCACTCGGTCTAACCCGACTGTGACGTTTTCAGTGTTACTGCCGGACCACCCATCTGGGCTTGAAATACATAATTACATGACAACAGAGGATTTAAATGATCATAACTCTGATTTTAAATTAAGAGCTGCAAATAATTATTTTCATAGCTAAATATGATTTATCTTTTAATTGTTTTGTGTATAAAATGATAAAATAATGAAAGTGTCCATCATAATTATCAAAAAACAAATTGATTATATTTATATTGCTTGTTATGTTTGCCCAACAGTCAAAATCACATAAATATTCAGTTCACTGTCATAGAAGACTTCAGAAAACCAGAAAATAATCATACAAAAACCCAAACTTTAAGCTATTATTCAATATTGAATCACATTGTCTGGTTAATCAATTATCAGGTGAAAATACCCAATATGTTCTGGCTATAATTGGTAAAATGTTATGATTACATGCAGCTCTGGTAAATAGTGACTGCATTTCCCGTGTGGTTGACTTTTTTTTCATTCACTGCTTTGGGTGTATGAACTCTGAGCCTGGCTGAGTCCACCTGCACACACACAGTGACTGGGCTAACTGCGCCATCACACGGTTAGCATTACCTAACAGTTATTAATGGATGTTGGATGTGAGCTGTTGCTGCTATGGTAATTCCTGGTAACGCTTCAAAGGCAGTCCTTCACTGCTGCTTCTAATCTGTTTATCAGCAGCAAGAAGTTTGCTGATCTGATTGAGAGTTGGGCAGTTGGGAATCAGACCCTCAAAGCAGTCCTTTTGTCTTCCTCCTAAAGACGTTCACACTGGTGATGATGTGTTTGGCTGTCTAGTAGGGCTGGGTGTTTATACCTCAAATCAATATCATGATTAATTGAACATTTTACCTCAATTACGATGAATGAATTTTGTTTTTCGCTTTTTTTAATTTGTTTATTGCATAGTTAATTGACACGGTTTCATTTGACCATGGTGTGTTGGAGAGCAACGAACATATAATCCGTTATTATTTATCAAACTATCCAGCATTATATAAGAATGAATAGCTCCACCTTAAACAAACTTAAGGCAAATTTAAGTACATTTGCTGATAATAAGCCAGCCTCTCCTGACTGCAGGACTCTGACTTGAACTTCTGCTATCTGCTATTAATCATATTTCTTGGAATAAAACGTTTGAGTAGGCCTACTTCTTGTATAGCTGCCAACAGCCTGCCAAAAATTTCCAGTTAGAGAATGGTCAAAAATAAGGCAAAATGCCTGTGGCCCCAGGCCCCCAAATCATTGCATTTGCCCTTGGTGATAACGAGAGCTCAGTGCGAGCAGCTGGATGAGACACAGAGGGATGCTTCTTGGTGTTTCTAAATAATTCCATCCATCTTCTATAGCTTTCAACAGCCTGCCAACATTCCCAGTTAGAGACAAGTTGAAAATAAGGCGATGTGCCTGTGGCCCCAGGCAATAATAGTGAGAGCTCAGCGCGAGCAGCTGGATGAGACACAGAGCGATGCATCCTGATGTTTCTATATAATTCCATTCAAAGTCTGACTGAGCCTGAAACTAAAACAAAGTAGTCTGTAGAAGTCTAAAGAAGTCACTTTCCACTGCTGAATATGTGTCTGTTTGTTCATTCAGACACTTTGGTGATGTGAGGAGAGGCTCCGCTCTGTTTGACTGTCTCTCTCACTGTGCTGCTTTTGAACGATCAACTGTTTGATCCACGACAGTGAAACAGCGTGGAATCACATGCACCTTAGTTGTCAAACATTCAGTTGTATTCTAGAGTCAAATTTGTTCACCGCATTACATGATTGTTCAACACTTCTGCTGTTGCGGTGTTTTGGCTAGAGAGTGCTAAAAGCGTGAGACATACGCAAGATGCGTGAGAGTTTGCAACCCCGGTGGGAAAATGATTAACATAATTTTAAAGTAACTGATATAACCGACATGGGCATTATTACGTTGGTTAGAGGTTCTGAATATCAGTTTCGATTGATTTCTAGTCAGCGTGCTATGCTTGTTGTTGTTATTCTTCTCTATTTTTATTTTCAGCTTGAAAACCAACTTTACAAACCAACTCTAAATTGTTATACAATGTGGAGATTGACTGCCCTTTTAACTAGATTTGGGTATACCCCCAAACTTGTCGGTATATCGGCCTATTGTCGGCCTGTTCCACCAGCAGAGACTGAACTCTGGTGGTGCGTGCTGTGCACCACATACAATGAGAGGAATAGAAAGAGAAGTGCCTGCATTTCTAACGGAATTTAAAAACATACTTTTGGTATGTCTAAATAGCCTGGTTTACCGTAATACTATGATGCCACCCAAACTACTTTCAACCAAAGATCTCTGTAAGGAAAACGAATAAGATCTGAATATTTACAGTTCTATGGAAACTGGACAAATTCTATGAGCTGAGAAAGATTTGATCCGTAGCTCCTGAAAACCAACACTACTTACTGCTTGCACTACAGTCACTACTATTTTATATTGAGGTGCAAATAAGCTTTTTTATTACACACGCGAACAACATCCTTGTGTCAGCCTTTACTTTCCTCTGCCTCTCTGCAGTAAAATGCCTTGTATCATTATTTTACATGTGAAAAAGATTCCCATTTGATATTTTTGCTGTCTTGCACATGAATAATTCTCTCTTTAAGTTACAAAACAGGCTCCTGCAAAAACAGACTTTGTTGTTACTAAAGGATGTCTAATTTGGAATTCATTTCAGACAAGCTTTACTGTAGTGTTTTTGAGGTAATGTGTCTATAGCTCAGGAATATTTCCCCTTTAAAAATATGGTTATTCCGTTTATTACTCCATTTAGTTTGGATCCAAAATCTGTACCAAAAGATCAAGCTTTCTGTTTGAGAGGATAATGCTGCTGGTGTGTGTGTTTGTGTGTGTGCATGTAAGTGTGTGTCTGTGCGTGCCAGGGTCAGTACATTCCTTGCTTCATTATAGAGAGGAAATTGTGGGTATAAATTGTTCCGTGATTTTTGCACCTCAGGAAGATGGGGTGCCATAGCAACAAATCGGAATCAGCGTGGTTATTTCACGCTCACAAAAACACGCACGCACACACACTGTTATCGTCATTACCACTTGTAACATCTATTCAGCCAGCTCAACACTGACTCTCAGCAGCGCTTCATTCTGATAGGTTGAATTGAGGAACCAATTAGATTAGAGAAATGGTGAGATAAAGAGAACACGCAGGTAATAATATAGCCAGACATCTGCCTACTGATGTGGTTACTACCAGGGCACCCATATGCATTTACATGCAAATGCTACTACACAAATATCAATCAAATATTTAGTTTTCATCCCCATACGTACATCACACACACACACACACACACACACACACACACACACACACACACACACACACACACACACAGAGTGCAGCGTACAGTTTCATGCAGTACGGGGTTGCACTGCTGGGCACTGCTGGGCTCTGTCGCCCACACCTCATTAGCTGTTTGGTAGTTTTGTGCAAAGAAAGTAAAACAACAAAAAAAGAAAGGAGAAAGAGAAGAGCAGAAGTGTTGATGAGGGTGTTTTGTTGGTTTGGTGCAGTGTTCCTCTGTCTCTCTTCTTTTTAACTGCTCCTGCATGACTTCGCTCCATCTATTACTCTTTGGTTTCTTTCCACAGCTGCTGTGTGTTGTTGCTGCAGTGTTTTTCTTCATCGCCATGTTTTTCTTCTGCCCCCTGTAGGCTGCTTTGTCTTTGTTTTCTGTCTCTCCATCTTTTAACCTTGCTCTAACTTCTTTATTTCTCCCTCTCTCACTGCAGGAGATTTTTCCGCAGCCCTCACTCACTCACTTTCCATTTGACCTGTGTGTTTGTGAGTGTGTGTTTTTAGTCTTTAAAGTGTGCAGGTGTTCATGCAACTGTGTGTCAGCTGTGACACCTTTTAGCTTTTTAGCTGACGCCGACATTAACACAGGCCACACTGATGATAATTGACAGGGTCAGGCCCCCCCCCCCCCCCCCCCTCTTTAGCTTCCTGTTAGCAGGTTTGCCGCCTTCCTTCCATCTCTCTGTCTGCTCCTTTATCCCACTATCTCTTTTATCACTTCCCCATCCTCTGGATTTGACTCACAACACTGCCCACTGTTTCACACTCACCTCTGACATGGACCGCAATAACCTAACACTAAAGGAAGGAAATGTGTTTGTGAGTCTGTGCGCCTGAACATTGTTGAAAAGCACATCGGAAGGAAGCAGCTAACTATGACAGGAGAGGAGCTCTCCTTTACACAAACAAACACAGACACAAGCACACGTTTTGATACCTTTATTTATGTTGATTATTTGGAAAGCACATATTAGAAGAAACAAATGCTGTCCTCCATACCATCCACTAGCTTGATTAAAGAACGCAGGTTGGTGCTTCTCCAAATACCTGCAGGCAGATCAGTAGCCTACTTTACAAGCACTTTTTCTTAGGCATTCCTAACCTCAGGTGTGCCACTATTCAGTGTGCATTTTTCATGAAGTGTTGTAAAGTTGCAACTTTATGGCACTTTAAATCATTTACTAATGCTTTATAGACTGGCTTTAAAGGAGCAGTGTGTAGGATTTAGTGGCATCTAGTGGTCTGCATATTGCAATCAACTGAAACTTCTCTAATGTAACAAGTGTGAACTCCCAGTTAGAATTCCTTAAATGTTCATTGTTCAGGACTTTTTTTCTGGGAGCTGAATTATCAGCAGGGGTCTCTTCCTTTCTGAAACAAACAAACCAGTTGATTAAAACAGGCAAAAACTTTGAATAAAGCAGTTTCATGTTAAAAATCAGTGTTAGGCCCAGGACAGGCGACCACTAACCCAGCACCTCTTTATCTGTGCTCACCTTTTTTCTCTAATAAATTTAAGATCCAGACTTTGAGGAGTTTTTTACCATGAGCCAATTGATCCACAGAGCTCTCCTTTTCTCCAAAACAAATGTGAATGACCCTATCTAGAGCCAGTGCTTGGTTTGTCTATTCTGGGCTACTGTAGAAACATGGGGTTGCAACATGGCAGACAGACAGATTTTTTTTTTCAGATAATTATACACAAAAGAAGACATATTTATTATATTAAATTTTTTGCCAATCTTCCGCCCCTAAATACTACACACTAAAACTGTAAGCCTTCAGTATTTACAGGTTTCGGGTTGCCAGGTTGTTAAAAATCCCCTTCACTAGTGTTTATCCTCCCCCAGACACTTGCTTTGTCTGATGCTCTTTAGTTCATCAGGTAACCCCTTCAGTGGATCATTTTTCTTACCTTCTGGGGAAAAAAAAATGCTGCAGAGCCAAATTCCATTTATTTAACATCTTACTAACAATTACAACTGCAGACATGATGGGTTGCCATAGAAACCCTTTATTAATGACTTACTAGCATTTATAACTGCAGATGTGATTGCTTAGGAGAAAGTAAGAAAGCATTTAGTAATGTAATTGGGAGTGGGTCCAACCTGCATCCATCAAGGTCTATAAGAGGGGTGTTCCTGATGAATTAAAGTCCAAGCTAAAAAAATGCAAGGTGTGATACTGGAGCAGAACCAACTGAAAGGATCATTAACAACCTGGCAACCCAAATGTTGTTTTTAAATGCCTTGTAACAGATCTATAAAGAGATTTGTTTGTTTTTTATTTATTAGTAAAGTCATTAGTAACAATATTTCAACCTTCATATTGGACAAGTATACATTTTGAGCAGACTGAACTCATAACAAACCAATGAGCCAGAGTCAAACGGAGGCAGAGGTTTTATAACATTTGTAGGGAACACCTTTGAGCAACCTCCAATGCTGTTCTACTTTACAACATCAGGTGTTTTGTCTTTCAGGTTGTTGTATAGTGTGAATGCAAAAGGCACAATTCAGCATTGTTTCTAGTATCTTATAAAGTATAACCCTGCATACCCCATTCTATCCAGTATTTCTTTACAGCATTAAGAAATTTACACATATCATAAACAGGGGATCAGTTGGAGATGTTTGATGAAAACATCAACAACAAAAACTTTAACCTATTATGAGGCCGGTGAGTAGCTGAATTAGCTGGGATGGACATGAATGTGGTTTTAGCTGTAAAATGAAACATTAGTAACTGAGGAGGTTACCAATTGACATAAATTATGCTGGTCTTAAAGAGTAACTAAAATGTGGTGTGTGAACATACGCACCACATTTTTCAGCTGAAAGTTAATTAATGTTGGAATTCTGCATTGATAATAAATAAAGATCCAAATCCTGACATTTTAATGCAATTTAAATTCTTCAAAATAAATATGTACTATATCATAAATATGCATGTGCAACCTTTACAGGTTGAAATCTGGCTATTGCAATTGAACTTTACGATTGGCTGATTTGGTGTCAGCTATTGTCACCAATTGACAGTCCTTCTAGTTCTCATAGTTACGGCTGATATCTCCCAGCACTCAGCAACTTGCACCTAAACAATCTAGACTGATAAATTGCACTACAGGTGGGAGGAAAAATGTGTACTTCCAATTTGGGGTTGAACTGTCCCTTTTAATATCTCCTCAGAGAGGGATCATCAGGGGAAGACACAGCAGTTTTTCCCTGTAAGTTTGAACCAGTGCAGAGTTTAGCAGTGAGCAGTGACTGACAGTGACCCTCAAATGGGTCAAAGGATCAGTTATGATGTCCTTGAAACATTTTTAGTTTCAGAGTCAGGCCAGTCCAGGGTCACTATAGTCATGAAAGACTGATCAAAGAACAGAGCCAACCAAACCTGTGTCCGTTTTGATGCCGGAAGCCCAGAAAAACTGGCTCGTCCTCTTTCTCCAGGTTTCGTGTCCAAAAACAGATAATCTCGCCCCAAGCTCCCTGTTAGTTTTTGGCTGGACCGCAGCATGCGTGAGTCAGTGAGTGATAGATTTTAAAAGTTGCACCATTGGTCAGTGTGACTGAGGATGTGATGTTGCTGTATCCCTATTGGTTGTTGTTCTTTCAAAGTAAATTGGCATGGACAAAGTGGACACACTGACAAATGCTGTGACAGTCTGTATTACTGTAAAGTTATTCCTCATTCTCTGTAAGCAGTGTAACATGACAACATGGCAACCCATACAGCTAACAAGCCATCTCTGGTCGTTAATTGTATAGCTTGTCTGTTTTGGACGGAGGAGAGGATCATTCATCAGTTTGATTGAGGAACATCCCTGTCTGTAAGACACAAGCCCTACAGTTATTTAAAGTTATTAACTGATACGTGTGACAGTGTCAGAACAGGTGCACTGCCGTTATAAAGACAAGTAGAAAATCAGACACTGACCAGTAACAGTGTTGGATCGGGTGCTGCCATCATGACAAATTCTTAGTTTCTTAATCAGTGGCAAGAGGACGATTCACAAACTATTGGTATCAGTGGAGCTTGGCTCTGGTAGTGGCCACAGGCAGTGCAGCCTCTGCCGGTCACACTCGGAGATTCATCTCCGGGTCCGAGCGCAGCTGCAGTGGGAGGATGTGTTAATGATCAGTGGTACAGCTCCAGACAAAGCAGCTCCCCTCCGCTGTGTAACTGTGTCTAACGCTAAGTGTATTGTTCTGCATTTTAACATATTTCAGGGTTGCCAACTCTCATGCTCTTGGCGTGGACACATTTTCACTGTCAGTCTCGTGCTCTCACACTGCCCACGCAAATCTCATGCCAAAACATTGCGACAGCAGAAGTGTTGAACAATCATCTAATGCAGTGAGCGAGTTTGACTCTAATACAGTTGAGTATTTGATAACTGCGCAGCGTTTTATCATCACAGATCACACAGCTGATGTTCTGACAGCAGTGTGATGACAGATAAAATATAGTGGAGCTTCTCCTCACAGTACCAAAGTGTCTAAATGAACAAACAGCCAAATATTCAGCAGTGAATAGTGATTTCTTTAGACTTCTACAGACTACTTTATTTTAGTTTCAGGCTCAGTCAGACTTTGAATGGAATTATATAGAAACATCAGGATGCATCGCTCTGTGTCTCATCCAGCTGCTCGCGCTGAGCTCTCACTATTATTGCCTGGGGCCACAGGCACATTGCCTTATTTTCAACTTGTTTCTAACTGGGAATGTTGGCAGGCTGTTGGAAGCTATAGAAGAAGTAGGCCTACTCACAACTTTTTTTTCCAAAGTGATTCCTGCATTCAGGAGAATTTCTTTTAAGATGGAGCTTTTCATTCCGATATTATTCTGGATAGTTTAATAAATTTTAATTCATATGTTTATTACAGTGCAATATACCATGGTCCAATAGAATTGTAAAAGTCCTCCTTTTTTATTGCTTAGATAATAACATTAGCTAATTTAATGATATACTGACCGCCTTGTTTCATCATTACTCCAGATGCTCAGCAATCGACAGCCTTGTATCATCACATATCTACACCACATTTTGTATGCTGAACCTTCTCTTTAGTGATTGAGCACATTTTTACAAAAACACTCTCTAGATTTTTTTTTTATTTCACTTGGCTCAGTCAGAACTTTAAAATCACTTGGAGAAAGAAAGATGAGATGGATTTTAGGCAGGCTACCTGCTGAATAGTGTCCAATTTTATCAGCAGTGATCAATCAGGTCAGGCTTAAAAGCAGACTCAGAAATGATAAATGAATCAGCTGTTTCTATCCCTCTACTACGTCAGAATATTTTTCATCTAAACCATACAAATACAGACAAATATGCAAATGCGAGTTGCTGGTGAAGAAGTCTGACACACACACTCACTAGTACTGTGTTTTTGCAAAAAATCTGGAATTTATCATGGTCAAGGGTTACGATTTAGTATAAAGCCTCTTTGCATGTGACATCATTAGGTCGTGTGAAAGTTGGCAGCAATCATACATGTGCATTTGTAAGTCTAACTTATTTTCAAATGTGCAGCCAGATAATCTCACCTGCGCACACACCTTCTTCCCTCTTTGACTGCCTGTCACATACCCCAGTTAAAAATTGTTTCAAGTTTTGATTACAAACCAAAACAAAAGACCCCTATTGCTTTCATTTTTTCAAGGGTTATTGTAACTGATAATAATAACTCTTAAATACAGTATACCATGACATTTTGATATTTTCTGAAATGGTTATCATACCGTTAAAATCTCGTCCCACAACCATAAATGCCATACATCAGTGCGTTGTCCAGATGGAGGTCAGGCAGTTGGAGGCAAAGACTACTTAAACTGTAAACTAAGCTGTTTATGTCTGTTCCAATTGATGAAATTGGGAAAATCAAGGGCCACATTAAAAACTGATAGTGTTTTTGAGAATCGAAACACTGGAGTGTAGAAATATTATATTAACATATACACACCTATGACCATTAACAGAAACAGCAAAGTATATGGTCACTCAGCAGCTAGGTGTTATAAACAGCAATGGACCACATCGAGATTTCTATAGGGCAGTGGGGGCACTTTACTTTTTCTTTTTTCTCTTCCTCTCATCTGCCTCTGCTCACTTCTCAATGCTGCTGAGATGGATTATAGTTTGGAGACAGTGCATGTTGGTATGGAAACTGGCTTCTAAACTGTTCAGGTTGCCATCGTCCTAACTCACATAGCAACCACACAAGCAGCCTTTAGAAAATGTTGACATGCAGCGGCTTTATGATTTCTAAAGAATAGAAGTCAGGAGGGTTTATTATTTTGTGGCACATTCCAACCTGTGATGACAGAATATACAGAAGCTTTAGCAGAGTAGCACAGGAGGCCACGGCTTTTTACATAAAGAGCTGGATTTTATGATTTCAATGGCACGACGCCCACACACCTACCTTGAAATTTATTGATGTGTGAATGAAGCACAATCTGCAGTGCTTGAAAAGTTATGAGTCATCTTAAGACCTTTGCTTACAAAACACTTATGCTTTTCAGATCATTTGATCAACTGATGAATTCTAAAACACAAAATGAATACCTGCCACTTAAGAATAAAAGCCC